>NW_027170268.1:150000-192500 GCF_036898095.1 Palaemon carinicauda
AGGGGATTCAGCATTATGAAGCTTCATCTGTGGTGGATAATGTGGGAGGGTGGGCTGTGGCACCCTAGCAGTACCATCTGAACTCGGTTGAGTCCCTTGTCAGGCTGGGAGGAACGTAGAGAGTAGAGGTCCCCTTTTTTGTTTTGTTTCATTTGTTGATGTCGGCTAACCCCCAAAATTGGGGGAAGTGCCTTTGGTATATGTATGTATGTACAGTAGGTAAACTTGAGTGACAAGACATCCAAAACTGGTCTCCACCCTCGTGAAATTTTGTGTCCAGGAATATGTTGTAGAACCCTGGGGGAGGATTTAAGATCTCTTCAATCACATATTTCTCTGAGAGATTTGCAATTTTTATTTGCAGTAACTGAGCTTTTTCTGTATAAGTAAGATGACTTGCATAGAGGAATGGTTTTCTCGATTAAGGCAAGTTCGTACAGTAGATAGTGGTATTCAGTACCCTTTTTTGACCAAAGCCAAGACCCAAGGGTTGGGCTGTTGTCTTTCCAAAACGAGTAAAAGGCGAGCCAGTCTCATACCTGTCAATTGTTATGCATCCTGCGTGCGACTCACGCTTTTTAAATCCTGAGTGAGACATGCATTTTAAATCCTGAGGGAGACATGCATTTTAAATTCTGCATGAGACTCACTCATTCTAAATCCTGCGTGAGACTCATGCATTTTAGTCTCGTGTCACTCTAACAAGCGCAGTTACCAAAACCTCCCGCCTTGACAAATCTTCAAAAAAATAGAGATTATTTTCAAAGTAAACATGGTGAAAATGATCATGAGCTTTGACAAAAACTACAATAATTTCCTGACTGGATAAACATACACCAATATAACATGTAAAGAGGGCATACTGTATTACACAAAAATAGAAATTATTAGAAAAAATACAAATTTCATGTCACCTCAACCAGGTACAGTATGTGGATTTGTCATTATTTCATCTGTTGCAATAAAAAAAAAAATAATGCCACAAGAAGCCTTTAAATGTCCTAGAAAATTGTTTTCAGCAGGATACCCCTGTGACACACCTTCAGGGCTCTGACCTGGACATGATCAGCGGCCCCGGCTTAGTTATTACTTTCATTTCCTGCTAAGCTACAACCCTAGTTGGAAAACCAGGATGCTATAAGCCCAGGGGCTCCAACAGGGAAAATAGCCCAGTGAAGAAAGGAAACAAGGAAAAATTAAATATTTTGAGAACATCACATACATATACCAAGGCAGTTCCCCCAATTTTGGGGGTTAGCCGACATCAAACAAATGAAACAAAAAAGGGGACCTCTCCTCTTTATGTTCCTCCCAGCCTGACAAGGGACTCAACCGAGTTTGGCTGGTACTGCTAGGGTGTCACAGCCCACCCTCCCACATTATCCACCACAGATGAAGCTTCATAATGCTGAATCCCCTACTGCTGTTACCTCATCGGTCATCTAAGGCACCGGAGGAAGCAGCAGGGCTTACCGGAACTGCGTCACAATCGCTCGCCATTCATTCCTATTTCTAGCGCGTTCTCTTGCCTCTCTCACATCTATCCTCCTATCACCCAGAGCTTCCTTCACTCCATCCATCCACCCAAACCTTGGCCTTCCTCTTGTACCTCTCCCATCAACTCTTGCATTCATCACCCTCTTTAGCAGACAGCCATGTTCTATTTTAAGAACAGTAACATTAAAATAAATATTTCCTATATAAACTATAAAAACTTTAACAAAACAAGAGGAAGAGAAATAAGATAGTAGTGTGCCAGAGTGTACTCTCACTGCCGGCCTTTGGTTGAAGTAACCTTCATGCTGTTCTACGATAAGGTCTTTGAGTTCGGTTGGCAAACCTCCTGGAATGTCTATTTTAGCGGAATTTTTGCTGTGATATCTCCTCATTGAAAGGACCTCCTCGTAAGTCCGTCGAGCAAATACAGCCGTTTCTAGTCAACTGCAGAAAAAAGGCCTCAGATATATCAATTCATGTCTGGGGTTTGGCCAGTTTTCATCACAACGCTGGCCAGGAAGGTTGGGTATTTCTAGAAACTGACGTCAGGACATTGGCTCGAGTTCTATTTTCTACTCGAGCCACTAATTTATCATCGTTTACTCCATCCAACGCAGGTACTGAGATACGAGCAGAAATCAATTTTAGTTTTGTGTCTCTGATACCGAACCTACCATGTTGGTACATACCGATACTGAACCTACCATGGAAATACATACCGATACTGAACCAACCATAGAAGTACATAACCGTTTTCATCTCTTAACCCTTTTACCCACAAAGGACGTACTGGTACGTTTCACAAAACCCATCCCTTTACCCCCATGGACGTATCGGTACGTCTTTGCAAAAAATGCTATAAAAAAATTTTTAGCATATTTTTGATAATTTTTTTGAAAAAATTCAGGCATTTTCCAGGAGAATGAGACCAACCTGACCTCTCTATGACAACAATTAAGGCTGTTAGAGCAATTTAAAAAAAATATACTGCAAAATGTGCTGGGAAAAAAATAAGAGCCTGGGGGTAAAAGGGTTAATCATATAGAACACAAAGACATAGTACTTCGGTGGCTCAATCTGCAAATTTCTCTCGTAATCGTGAACCAGAATCTCCAGTCTTTTTCTGAATTTGAGACAATTCTGTGTATCTATCCATAATGAACTTGGAGAGCAAAGGTGCGAAAACTACAGTGATACCTCGGTAGTCGAACGACTCTATACTCGAACAATTCGGAGTTCGACCAAAATTTTCGAGAAATTTTTGCTGCGGTGCTCGACCAAAAATTCGGTACTCGACCAGCCGAACACGTGACGACCGCATGGGCTTTGTGATGATCGCGCCATCTCGGCCACTCTCGCTTGTTCGGGAAGCATCAGTTCTCTCGAGAGCGTCACTCAGACAACGCGCGATCAGCATTCGTTGTGATTTAGTGATTTTCAGTGCTTTTAATTGCTTTTTTAGCTTTCATAATGAGTCCCAAGAAAGTAATGAGTGTTAAGGGGAAGGAGAAGAGGAAAACAGTGCGAACAACGATCGAGTTGAAGAAGGAAATTATAGCGAAATATGAGAATGGTGTACGAGTGTCCGATTTAGCGGTAGAATACGGAATGGCGAAGTCGACCATTTCTACGTTTTTAAAGCATAAAGAAATGATTAAGAAGGCGAATGTTGCAACGGGAGTTACGGCGGTAACTAAGCAAAGGCCACAAGTGATTGAGGAGATGGAAAAGTTGCTTTTAATATTTATTAAAGAAAAACAGTTGGCCGGGCAAAGTGTTAGTGAAGCGTTCATTTGTGAAAAAGCGTTGCATATCTATGAAGAATTAGTGAAGAAAAGTCCGAGTACCAGTGAAAGTGATTCATTTACATTTAAAGCGAGCAGGGGTTGGTTTGAAAAGTTTCGTAATAGAACAGGTATTCATCGTGTTACTAGGCATGGGGAGGCAGCTAGTTCGGATCAAATTGCAGCCGATAAATACGTGGGGGAATTCGATCGGTACATAAATGAACAAAATTTGATCGCACAACAAGTCTTTAATTGTGATGAGACTGGGTTATTTTGGAAGAAAATGCCAGCCAATACGTACATTACCAAGGACGAGACGAAGATGCCAGGTCACAAGCCAATGAAAGATAGGCTAACATTGTTGCTGTGTGCAAATGCAAGTGGCGATTGCAAGATCAAACCCTTGTTAGTGTACCACTCGGACAACCCCCGGGTGTTCAAACGAAATAATATTTGTAAAAGTGCACTACCAGTTATGTGGCGCTCGAACACTAAATCTTGGGTCACAAGACAATTCTTTACTGAGTGGATAAACGAAGTGTTTGCCCCCCAGGTTAAGGCTTACCTCATTGAAAAGAGCTTGCCAATGAAATGTCTTCTGGTTATGGACAATGCTCCTGCACATCCTCCAGGTCTCGAGGATGACTTGAAAGAAGAATACAGCTTTATCAAAATCAAATTCTTGCCCCCCAATACTACTCCCATACTCCAGCCCATGGACCAACAGGTCATTTCAAACTTCAAAAAACTCTATACCAAGGCCCTTTTCAGAAAGTGTTTTGAAGTGACCAGTGACACGAAGTTGACCCTAAAGGAATTCTGGAAGGAACACTTCAGCATCCTCAACTCTGTTAACATGATTGACCAAGCTTGGCGAGGTGTGACCTATAGGACATTGAACTCTGCCTGGCGTAAGCTGTGGCCATCATGTGTCACAGAGAGGGAGTTTGAAGGTTTCCAACCAGAGGCGGGTCCAAGCACTGCTACCCCTGTAATTTCTGATGACACTGATGTCGTTGAGGAAATTGTTGTCATGGGCAGGAGTTTGGGGCTTGAGGTCGACAAGGATGATATTGATGAGCTTGTAGAAAGCCATTCTACCGAGTTGACTGTGGAGGAATTGTTGCACCTGCAACAACAACAGCAGCAGGATCTGATTGTGGAGCAGGAATCTTCAGAAGAGGATGAGGTAAGGGAGGATGTTCCAAGTTCTCTCATCAATGAAATTTGTTCCAAGTGGGCAGATGTGCAGGCTTTTGCTGAAAAATACCACCCAGAAATTGCAGTAGCAAACCGGGCAGTGCATATGTTTAATGATAGTGTCATGTATCATTTTCGAAGAATACTGCAGAGGAGGAAGAAACAATTAACAATAGACCAGTTTTTCACAAAAGAAAAGAAAGCTGCTACATCAAAGCCTGTTTCTCCTCCAAAGAAGAGACAAAGAAGAGAAGAAACCCCTGAAATAGATCTGCCCACCCTTTCATTGGAGAGAGAAACAACTCCTGAAGGAGAACTACCCCGCCACATCATGGAAGGGGACTCTCCTTCCAAGCAGTAACCTCCCCCTTCCATCCTCTCCACATCCATCCCTGTATGCCATCGAACCGCTGCTCAAAGGTATGTTCACTACAGTACAGAAAATGGTTTAAAATTGTTTTATTTTAGTACAGTAAATGGTTTAAAATTGTTTTATAGGATTTTCTGACCAATTTCATACACATTTAGATAATTATTGTTGTTTAGGTACACGTTTTATTAATATTTTGGGCCTGTTCGAGTGCTTGGGAACGGAATAGAATATATACCATTATTTCTTATGGGGAAAAAAAATTCGGTACTCGAACAAATCGGAGGTCGAACACGGATCTCGAACGGATTATGGTCGAGTACCGAGGTATCACTGTATCTTGGAAGTTGACCCACTCTACGATTTGATAGAATAAGATACAGAAGGTCATCAACTTACGAACTTAATAGATTCCAAGATGTTTGGAAGTTGAATTTTGTTCAACTTTGGCCTAGGGTAGACCTAACCTAAGTTACATGCCTACAATTCCCAGCTCCATGAGCCAACAAATAGTCCTGTTTCATATAAAATAAATACCAGATTATTGCAAATGTTGTTTTGCTTACTGTATTAGGTGATATAATTTTGTTTTATTATAGTATTTAATTATCCTATTGCAGTGTATTGTACAGTACAAACTTTTGATACAATATCCAAGATTTATTCAAGTTCGATTTGTGTTTGTAGCTCTAAATGGTTGCAAGCTGAGGACGTTAATTATTTTATCCCCGCAATGATTGAAAAGGCGATGCTTCCCCACTTTCATTGTCTGTCTCTGTATTTCTCTTCCTGATTTACCTGTCTTGCTGGGGAATCCTTGTGAACATCAGCTGCCTCCGATGCCTTAGATGACCGCGGAGGTAGCAGCAGTAGGGGATTCAGCATTATGAAGCTTCATCTGTGGTGGATAATGTGGGAGGGTGGGCTGTGGCACCCTAGCAGTACCAGATGAACTCGGTTGAGTCCCTTGTTAGGCTGGGTGGAACGTAGAGAGGAGAGGTCCCCTTTTTTGTTTTTGTTTCATTTGTTGATGTCGGCTACCCCCCAGAATTGGGGGAAGTGCCTTTGTATATGTATGTATGTATGTATTTATACTTTGAAACAGGGGTAGCTTAAAGAGCGTGTAGAATTGTATTATCTTTGGATGAACTGTACTAGCACCTATATTAGCCCTAATAGGATTATAGCGAGATGAGCTAGTGGCTAAGCTTACAGGTAAATGGCGATGGCTGTTATCTGAAATACGATGAAAACAATTAAAATTGATTGAAACTTTGTTCACCTTCTCAGATTTTAAGAGAATCATACAATATGCCATGCCGTCCACATAAGTAATACCAGATTAGTTCAGTCTTCTGCCTCACAATCTAGCTGTCTCATAGAGTGACTAGGATCATGGAATTGCAAAAAGTTTGGCTGCAGAAGAAGTATAAAAGGTAAAGATTTTGAGACCAAGAGGGTTTCAATTTTGTAGTGAGGAAGCGTAGGCTCAGATTTCTTACTGAATGAAACGCTATTAATGTTAGAATGACAATGGGAGGTTGGGTTAGGTTTGGCCATAGTTTGAGAATGACCAAAACTTAAAAGTAAAGGGAGGATTCACTGGAATTCCAAGTAGTCTATAGATTGGAAGGCATTGTACCACCAAACATCTGCCAAACAGCCCATTGAAAGACCCAAAAATAAGAGAAAGATGAAACGGAACCACTCTATAATCACCGGGTGGTTAGACAGATTGAAATCCCGCATGAGCTTCTTAACAACCAATAGCCTCGAGCCCATGGAGTCAGCAACTTACCGCCTAGAATGCTTGAGAGAAAAACAGACCACAGCCCACCTGGTGAGGCCATCCAGAGCCCTTGTGACTCTCATCCCTATGGAACAAATCTCTGTAGAAAGCATTAGGTTACTCTGAATCGAGCTAGAGTTGGAAGAACTGGAGACAATCTTCATAAGCGGAGTCTCGACACCTCCGCCGAGTGTCCATGTGGTTATTCCATCCAGATAATGGACCACATACTTTGTGGGTATGAACAGTAATGTGAAAATACAAATCTCCTACATGCCCTGTAATACATTAAGACTTATTTATGATCTACTATTTTATTATTTAACCCTTTAACCCCCAGGCTTTTTGGAAATTTCCAACCCTTAACCCCCAGGGGGTTATTTTTTTCCCATCACATTTTGCAGTATATATTTTTTAAATTGCTCTAACACCCTTAATTTTTGTCATAGAGAGGTTAGGTTGGTCTCATTCTCTTGGAAAATGCCTGAAGTTTCTCAAAAAATTATAAAAAATTACAAAAAAAATGTAAATAGCAATTTTTTGCAAGGACATACCGGTACGTCCATGGGGGTAAAGGGATGGCTTTTGTGAAACGTACCAGTACGTCCTTTGGGGGTAAAAGGGTTATGACTTATTTATGATCTACTATTTTATTATTTAAAATTCTATGGTCTTTCAGCCTCCTAAAATAGGTTCCACCTTTCTATATGCTGAGGAAGTACAGTATGTTTCAGCACCAAAATTTAAACAAGAGGGTGAAATGAAAAGAAAAATATGCCAACACAGAATGAGGAAGAAGGAAGACGTGCCTTGCTTCGGCGAAACTTAAAAAGTTCCTGTCATGCCGATAAAAAAGTTCTTAATTCGGTGGTACCTTGTTTCATATATGGCAAAACTGCCGTGAGATCCGAGTGCACAACATTCACCCTTATTCTACCAGATTGGGTGATAAAACTATTGCCTCAAACACAGCTAGAATTACGAGATAACACAGGGAAAACACCGAGTTGTTGAGCTACGCAAAAAGGAATACAGATGGCGCCGTCGGCGGCGCTATGCACGCATACGAAGAGAGAGAGGAGAGGTACCTTACGAGCGGCTCTCCTTTCTTTCTCCTTGACCCCTTCGAAGTGTTAATTCTGTTCGGCGTGCAGATTACTATGTGGCGTGTCCAGAATACGTCCTCTGATATTTCGCGATATCCCTGGTTCATTTATTTAGGGATATTCACTCCAGGAGTTAGAATTCTGGGTACCTTAAGGTAAATTCTCTGGGAATATCACCGTAGTCAAATATACCCAAGGAAGCTATACTATAGGAACTTCCATCAGAACGACATGGCTATCTCACCCAAAAATAGATTTTTCGCTTCGTTCAAAATCCGTTTTGTGAGACTACAATTGACAAATTTCCTAAGAGCTAATTAATCTCCAAAGTAGAACCTCATTCCAACAGACACATCGCAGGACATAATGATGGGGAACCAGTACCTAGAGAATAAAAAAATGAGATAAAAAAACCTCTCCTATAAGTTTCCATTAATTCTTATTTGAAACAGAAACCATTTTCAAATTTATTGTTATTATTATTACTATCCAAGCTTGGAAAAGTTGGATGCTATAAGCCAAAGGTCTCCAACAGGATAAAATAGCCTAGTGAGGAAGGGAAACAGGGGAATAAACTACAAAAAAAAGTAATGAGCAATTAAAATAACATATTTTAACCCTTTTACCCCCAGGCTCTTTGGAAATTTCCAACCCTTAACCCCCAAGGGGTTATTTTTTCCCCAGCACATTTTGCAGCATATTTTCTTTAAATTGCTCTAACAGCCTTAATTTTTGTCATAGAGAGGTCAGGTTGGTTTCATTCTCTTGGAAAATGCCTGAATTTTCTTAAAAAAATATCAAAAAAATGAAAAAATAAATTTTTATAGCATTTTTTTGCATGGACGTACCGGTACGTCCATGGGGGTAAAGGGATGGCTTTTGTGAAACGTACCAGTACGTCCTTTGGGGGTAAAAGGGTTAAAAACAGAAAAAAACATTAAAATACATCTTTCATAAATAAACTATAAAAATATACTTATGTCACCCTGTTCGTTCCATATAAAAACATTTGATGGAAGTCTGAACTTTTGAAGTTCTACTGATTCAACTACCCGATTAGGTATATCATTCCACAACTTAGTCACAGCTGGAATAAATATTCTGGAATACTGTGAAGTATTGAGCCTCATGATGGAGAAGGCCTGAGTATTAGAATTAACGGCATACCTAATATTACAATTGATTCATTGATTAAAGGTTTTCTGGCATCCTGACATCTAAGGTCATTGACGCCGATATCATTTATTGTGAATAAGAAATAAAAGAATATTCAATTAAAACCATAAAAGCAAAGAAGTTATTTTGAAAGTTAAATATCGTTCAGAAGATCTGCTTCTGAAATGAAGCTAGAAATACCACTAGCATGGTAGGACACATCATGTCCAAGAATCTTGGCAAGGATGACCCTGCCATCCTCACCTCGAGCCTCAAACAGGTATCGATTTCTCTTACTATATATAGGGCATTAGGTTAACAAAAGCGGATGGTACTATCAGGGAAGATCTGAATGCAAAGGATGATCAGAACTAAGAAAAATCTTGTACAACAAGCTTAACCCTTTTACACCCAAAGGACGTACTAGTACGTTTCACAAAACTCATCCCTTTACCCCCGTGGACGTACTGGTACGTCCTTGCAAAAAAAATGCTATTTTTTTTAGCATATTTTTCATTTTTTGAGAAACTTCAGGCATTTTACAAGAGAATGAGACCAACCTGACCTCTCTATGACGAAAATTAAGGCTGTTAGAACAATTTGAAAAAAAAATATACTGCAAAATGTGTGTGAAAAAAAATAACCCTTGGGGGTTAAGGGTTGGAAATTTCCAAATAGCCCGGGAGTAAAAGGGTTAACAAAGTAAATGAATGACCTATACCAACCAGACTCCAGATTCAACTGAAAATTATTCAACCCAACCGAGCATTAGATGTGTATTCCCAGAGGGCATAGTTCTTTACAGGACCAACCAATTGTGGAACAAAACAACATTTATTCCTTCAATATTTTGACCAGAAGCAGAAATTTTGTAAGTTGCTTCAACATAAAAGCCCTGAAAGAAAGAGGTTATCGTCCTACCCAGATAAAACATTAACAGAGTCTGATTCAAACAGGACTTCTCAAAATAGACTACAATCCTGAGCCTCGTTAAGAAGTTCCACGAAACGGTCGTCAAAGAATGACCACTCAATTGTTTGGAAGCACTCAGTGTCTTTAAGAAAAATTTCCTCTTGCTTGAAGGTACACAGGCACACTATTATCTTATTTCTCTTCTTGTTATTTTGAGTTTCTATAGTTTATATATGAAAGATTTTTTTTCATGTTATTATTCTTTAACTTCTCTTGTAGTAGATTTCCTTATTTCCTTTCCTCACATAGCTATTTTCCCTGTTGGGGGCCTTGGGTTTATAACATCCTACTTTTCCAACTAGGGATGTAGCTTAGGAAGTAATAACTCTTATAATAATACTGTAATAATAATAATAACAATAATAATAATAATAACCACTCTGCTACTGGGGCTGTGACTTCTGAAAACATTCAATGAAGAGCATTCAAAACATAACTTAAACTGACAAATTCTGTCTTCTAACAAACTTGAGGTATTTAGTGTCTGCACTAAAAATGTCCAAGTTCTATTTTCTCTATAAAACTGGTGTACCTCAGTATCTTTAACATATGCTGACATTATGTACTTTGGTGGGAAGTAGTCGAGTTGTTTTTGTTTGAGAGCGATCAAAATTATCATGAATATTTTCTACAAAGATTAAGTTATTGAATCCTGATCCAGCCCACTGACAGAGCACAGGTATTTACAACTTATCTCTACCTTTGAATTGCAGCTAACACTGTGAAAGTGGTCTCTATGGAGAACCTGGTTTAAAATAGGAACTTGTGATGAAAAACATCTAAAACTGGTCTCCAAAAGTCTCACACTACTTTGAACAGCTCTCGTAATTACTCCTACATAAAGCACAAAGCAGCAACATAAAATCATAGCGAGGAAGCGGTAGTAAACATGTACGTCTACTAAGGAGACCAGGAGACAAATAGCGCCGTCTCACTGACTCGGCCACTCCTACACAGGGGTGAGGCAGTTGGTAAGCATACAATGTTATCAGAATCAAACAACTTAAATTCTGGTCGTAACTAAATGACTCAGGAGTAAACTCATACATATATAATGAGGGTTTGAACTTGTGTAGGAACAAAATACAATTAAGGATATGTCTGGAGGGTTTTTGAAACAACTGCTAAATTCCAAAAGAATTGTTAGTTTATTAATGAAAGAAAACTTCTCAGGTCTCCATCACTGCATATATTTTTTGGGCTGTACACTCAACTTGAATAAAGTCTACATTTTTTTATTATTCCAAACACAATTACTACAATCTTCCTTGCTTGGCATGAATATTGTACTTACATAAACCTATGGGATCAAATTCATAATCATTTTATACTATTAGCACCCTATGGAACAAAGTTATTAAATCTCTCTACACTGTCCCTTAGGCTCAAGTAGTCAGTAGATGTCATGCATAGAAGGAAAAGAAGGATTTTTATATATACAGGAGAGAAACCGGAAGGGGAAACGTGCAAGAAATCTTGGGGAAGGATATAAAGTTTACTATGCAAGGGAAAATACAAGGAGAAATGTGGGAGGAATTATTCTACTTTCAGATTTGCAGGAAAATGTCAGAAATCAAGCTCATGAGAAAGATAATATGGCATATCCTCTCGGCATGTGTCCCTTAAAGGCGTGGCGAAAAACAGCATGAATTTAGAGGGAAACTACTAGAATGCATAGGAAGAGCTCGAAGGAGTGAACTGCTAGTGTTATCTGGGGATAAGAGTTTTGGAAGAAACAATCAGGAAGGTGAAAGACTGATGGAATTAGCAGAAGCTATGAATTGTCATGAATACAGAAGTTTGAGAAAAGGTGAAGTCATTGAGTAACTTATAAAATGGACAAAATGTTTCAAAGATTGACTTTGTGTTAGATAGCCAGGAAAACCATTACGGATTGTAAGATTACAAATAAATCCATAGAACCTCATAAACTGGTAGTGGCAGATTTCAGGCTGAAAGCAATAAGGAAAGGAAATACCCCAGCCACGAATAGGATCAAAACTTAACTAAAGGGGGGTATAAGGTACAAGAGTTCAGAGAAGCTTCTATCCTGGCAATATTTCTTCTCCGTTTGACCTTATTTCTCCGGATCTTGCCTCGAGGAAGAAGTGCATATCATCATCGGGGTCTCCTGAAATGGAAAATCCTACATTAGAGCATTGCTGGACATTTGGAAAATGTTGCTGTTCCACAGAATAGCTTGCAATGGGTAAGAATAATCAAAGACTGGCTTTACTGTTCTGTCAATTTTCTCTGATACTGTACTTCATTATCCATTTTAATCATGTAAGCACCCTAACTCATTTGAGCAGATTGTAAATTTTCTTAGTTCCAAATAAAGTGTTGAGAGAAGGACCCAGTTTCATTATAACCTCCTTTATCTTAATTTATCCAACGCATCCTTGAAGAGAGAGTATTTAATGCTAATTATTTATCGCCGTGAATAGGCCAACAGGTTACGAGCCAAGGTTATTGGCAAAACCATTTTATGGCGATGCCAATAATTATGATATAAAGGAAAAGACTGTGGCCACAATGCACATTCTTAACTTGCATTCAACATATGATAAATAAGCTGACAAACGGCCAAATGACTTTAATTTAACAACATACATACATACATATACCAAGGCACTTCCCCAATTTTGGGGGGTAGCCGACACCAACAAATGAAACAAAAACAAAAAAGGGGACCTCTACTCTCTATGTTCCTCCCAAGAGCAAAACAAACTGTATGACTACCTAATAAACTGTTTTCATAGTCTCTCCCATGGGCTAATAAAACCGGAGGCTTGAGATGACGGAGTAGAAGCTATCAAGTTAATGAGACGATATTACCTTAGGGATATATCACAGAGTTTAAGCTTTATGGAAATCATTTACATACACATAAATGGAAGATAAGAATGCTGATGTATCATAAGCTACAACAGATAAAGCTTTGCCGCCGCATAAGGAACGAGGCGAGACGAATAATGACCTGATGGTTGTGTGCACATTAAGACCTCGACTTAAAAACTCGATAAGGTTCCAAGAAACTGTTTGTAAGTCGAAGTCTATTAAATTTTGGCCTAGAGTAGGCTTCACCTATTGTTGTTGAAGATTGCCTGGCCCTTTCGGCCAGACACGGGTTCTTGCAATCTTGCAGCCCGTAGAGGCTTCACCTAACTCACATGCCAATGATTTTCAATTGCAAACGTCAACAAATAGTCGCGTTTCATATTGCGAATTTCGTCGTATTTACTGCATTAAATTATATGTTTTCTTGAAATATTTCATTATGAACTTCGGATACAATATCACAGATTTACGATTTCCGTTGGATTTGTGATCGTATATCGGAATGTTACATTTGTTGAAGTTTCAAGGAACTTTTAGAGTTTTGTGGAAATTGCTAATCGACTAAATCCTCCTTAAAGGTATGAAGGGCTGAAGATTGCTTTATGAAGTCATGAAGATCATTTTAACTTTAATGTTTTTTAGAATAATTAATTTTTACTTGTTCATTACTTCTTATATCGTTCACCTATTTCCTTTCCTCACTGGGTTATTTTTCCTTTTTGGGGACCTTGGGCTTATAGCATCCTGCTTTTCCAAGGTTGTAGCTTAGCAAGTAATAATAATACAGAAAATATCATAACTCTCGGCCTAAGTTAAGTGGACCTGCTACTAACAGTGATAATGGTAGCCCAAACTTCACTAACTCTAATTATAACAGTAATGAAATAAGTACATGTTTTAACTATTTTACCCGCAGGCTCTTTGGAAATTTCCAACCCTTAACCCCGAGGGGGTTATTTTTTTCCCAGCACATTTTGCAGTATATTTTTTTTATATTGCTCTAACAGCCTTAATTTTTGTCATAGAGAGGTCAGGCTGGTCTCATTCTCTTGGAAAATGCCTGAATTTTCGTAAAAAATTATCAAAAATATGAAAAAAAAAATTTTTATAGCATTTTTTTGCAATGACATACCGGTACGTCCATGGGGGTAAAGGGATGGCTTTTGTGAAACGTACCAGTACATCCTTTGGGGGTAAAAGGGTTAAACTGATTTATTATTAGACGACGGTGGTTGCACATCACACATTGAAAAGGATGAGCTTAAGTTTGAAACTTTTCACAAGTCTTTTAAGCCCCCGAGATCATTTTACAGAAGTAGCAAATGGTCAGAAGTTAAAAGGGAACTGCACAAGGAATATGAAATGTAAAAGATGTTATCCTGAAGATGAACAGGGGAATGCTAAGAATGTTGCACTTACGGTTGCCTTGTGCATACCAGGTTTAAAACAAGGTATATGTTTTCTATGTTGAAGAGGCTGGCATAAGTCTCTTTTTTATACTTTATTTATGAAGGCTCTATTTTAGTGTTGTTACTGTTCCTAACACATTCTATTTTAATTGTTCATTTCTTCTTTTGTACAGTAGTTTATTTCCTTATTCCCTTTCCTCACTAGGCTTGTAATCTAGAATTGTAGATTAGCTAGTAATAATAATAATAATAATAATAATAATAATAATAATAATAATAATAATAATAATAATACACACACATACACATATATACCAAAGGCACTTCCCCCAATTTTGGGGGGTAGCCGACATCAACAATGAAACAAAACAAAAAGGGGACCTCTACTCTCTACGTTCCTTCAGCCTAACCAGGGACTCAACCGAGTTCAGCTGGTACTGCTAGGGTGCCACAGCCCAACCTCCCACATTATCCACCACAGATGAAGCTTCATAATGCTGAATCCCCTACTGCTGCTACCGCGGTCATCTAAGGCACCGGAGGAAGCAGCAGGGCCTACCGGAACTGCGTCACAATCGCTCGCCATTCATTCCTATTTCTAGCACGCTCTCTTGCCTCTCTCACATCTATCCTCCTTTCACCCAGAGCTTTCTTCACACCATCCATCCACCCAAACCTTGGCCTTCCTCTTGTACTTCTCCCATCAGCTCTTGCATTCATCACCTTCTTTAGCAGACATCGACAAATAATAATAATAATAACAATAATAATACTGTATCAGTGTGGAAAAACTATACAAAATGGACACACATTATAAAACTTTTCACCCAAAGGCAGTAGGCTTACCACTGAAGATCGAATTGTCCAACTATATTGAAAAGAACATGTTATCTCATTTGCCATGAAGTATAGGGCATTGTCACCGCCCCTTGTCTCTGCCATTCATGATCATGCCTCGAGCCTTTAAATCCATACCAAGTGGAAAGTAACCACTGGACCACTTTCAAGCCTAGCTTTATGTTTTGCCAACAATGATTACTAGAATTCGCCATTTCCCCTGCATTGTAGACATGGCTCCCAACAGAACCGAGAGGGTATGATAAATGACTGGACTGACCTGCACGAGATATTCGGGGGATACTAGTTAGTAGTATATTATTACTACTACTAGCTAAGCTAAAACCCTAGCTACAAAAACAGGATGCTACAAGTCCGAGGGATTTAACAGGAAAGAATAGCTAAGTGAGGAAAGGAAATAAACAAACTACAATTGAGAAGTTATAAACAATTAAAATATTTTAAGAACAGTAGAGCACTAAAATAGATCTTTCATATGTAAACTATAATAACTTGAAGAATAACATGCGAAAGAGAAATGATAGAAAAGTGTACCCTCAAGCAAGAGAATCTAGCCCGAGAGAGTAGGTTTTATACTGTAGTTTAATTAATATTTCCATTATTAATAAACTACGTATAAATATTTATATAGATGTACACACACAGATTCAACCCTTCCCAGCCCCTCCCCCTTTCCTAACTACAACCAGCTGGTTCGGCAATTTGTGGGAGATTGTGGTTTCCAAGTGTACCTCTCGGGGTACCACCTCTCACCTGGGTATGACTTCTTTGCATGAAAAACGTAATGATATTAAATGATGATAACTATCTTAAACGTACTTCAATCTGTAACTAATACTTTGAAAGGCCAATTTAAGAATCGGTAAAAAAATGACAAATTCGGAGATAATTTGTATTTTTCCTAACCATACAAACCTTAGCTATTTACATTGGGTATTACTTTCGGCATAGCTGAAATGACGAGCCATTAGATTTTTACAAGGGTTTCCTACCCCGCGCTAGTTAGCAGGGGTAGGGGGAGGGGTAAAGACAAAACAAATAATGGCTGCCAAGCGAGGACAAAGACAGGCACGTCTGTCCATTGTCCAAGCCAAAAGTGAAGTGAGACATTTCCCCGGTGTGTGAGGGAGGGAGGGGTAGCAAGCTACCCCTCCCCCTACCCCTGCTAACTAGCGCTGGGTAGGAAACCCTCGTTAAAATCTAATGACTCGTCATTTCAGCTATGCCGAAAGTAATACCCAATGTAAATAGCGTGGTTTGTATTTCGGTTACGGAACAAAAGGGATTTTGACGAAAGAAAAATCTATTTCTGGGCGAGGAACCTGTGTCGCCTAGTGAAATGCTCCTTAAAGCACCATTTCTAAGGTATAAATACTGCTAAATATACCTGAGAAAAAAAAGTTGCATGGAATGCCCGGAATAAACCCAGCTCGCTCACTCTGAGTGTTGGTATAGTAACTGGGGCGTGTTAGAACCACGACCATAGGTCCCTCACCAATTAGTCCTCTCCTTCCTCAATATCTCCTTCCGTTCCGGAAGGGCCGGGATAATTTGAGAATCATATCTATAAAGTACGAGAGGAAGGCCAAGGTTTGGGTGGATGGATGGAGTGAAGGAAGCTCTGAGTGATAGGAGGATAGATGTGAGAGAGGCAAGAGAGCGTGCTAGAAATAGGAATGAATGGCGAGCGATTGTGACGCAGTTCCAGTAGGCCCTGCTGCAAATTTCAAATGCATCAACTGCATTATTATAGGTACAAAGTATCAAAATGGGGAAATATATGAAGGGTTAGTCAAAAATTCTATCTCATACTTTAAGATTTTGACAATTGCCCCTCGTCCCAAATACAGTACGTGACAATTCTTTTGCATTTCAGCAACACGCACTTGTGACAAATACCAATTTTCACTGTTAATATTACAGGTAGTAGGTAGGCCAAGGCACTAGCCACCCGTTCATACTAACTAGAGTTATAGGGTCCTTTGACTGGCCGGCAGTACTACATTGAATCTCGTTCTGGTTACGGTTCAGTTTTCCTTTGCCGACACATCCACCGAATAGCCTGGCATATTCTTTCCACAGTCTCCTCTGTACTCATACACATGACAACACTTAAGCTAAACAAACAATTCTTCTTTGCTCAAAGGGTTAATTTCTGTTTTGTTATTGTTCAGTAGCTAATTTCCACTTACTAAGGGTAGAAGAGAAAGGAGCTCTTCTAGGCCACTCCAAAATCAAACCATTCTTCTCTAGTCTTGGGTAGTGCCATAACCTCTGTACCATGGTCTTTCACTGCCTTTGATTAGAGTTCTCTTGCTTTAGGGAACACTCGGACACACCATTCTATCTGTTTCCTTATTTCCTTTCTCTATTGGGCTATTTTCCTTATTGGAACCTTTGGGCTTATAACATCCTACTTTTCCAGCTGGGGTTCTAGCTTAGCTAGTAATATGTTATTTTTATTAATAAAATAAATTTTTGAATATACTTACCCGATAATCATGTAGCTGTCAACTCCGTTGCCCGACAGAATTCTATGGAGGGATACGCCAGCTATCACAATACTAGAAGGGGGTGTACTTACCAGCGCCACCTGTGGCCAGGTACTCAAGTACTTCTTGTTGACACCTCCTCAATTATTCCTCGGTCCACTGGTTCTCTATGGGGAGGAAGGGAGGGTCGATTAAATCATGATTATCGGGTAAGTATATTCAAAAATTTATTTTATTAATAAAAATAACATTTTTCAATATTAAACTTACCCGATAATCATGTAGCTGATTCACACCCAGGGAGGTGGGTGAAAACCAGTGTACAAGATTAAAGGATAGCTAAGTATCCCATATTTCATATAACAGTTATCTCAAATAACAATGAAATAATAAGTACCTGGTAAGGAAGTCGAATTGAACCGTTACTCTGCCTCTTTTTTAAGTTCGTCTTCCTTACTGAGCGCAGCGTTCCTCTTGGAGGCTGAATCAACCCAAAGGTGCTAAAGTATATAGGGTTGCAACCCCTACTAAAGGACCTCTACAAAACCTCTAACCCAGGCGCTTCTCAAGAATGAATAGACCACCCGCCAAATCAAAAGGATGCGGAAGGCTTCTTAGCCTACCGTAACAACCATAAAAACAACAATAAAAGCATTCAAGAGAAAGGTTAAAAAAGGTTATGGGATTAAGGGAATGTAGTGGCTGAGCCCTCACCTACTACTGCACTCGCTGCTACGAATGGTCCCAGGGTGTAGCAGTTCTCATAAAGAGACTGGACATCTTTAAGATAAAATGATGCAAACACTGACTTGCTCCTCCAATAGGTTGCATCCATTATGCTCTGCAGAGAACGGTTTTTATTAAAGGCCATCGAAGTAGCTACGGCTCTTACTTCGTGGGTCCTTACCTTCAGCAATGCAAGGTCTTCCTCCTTTAAGTGAGAATGGGCTTCTCTAATCAGAAGCCTTATATAATACGAAACCCCGTTCTTGGACATGGGCCTCGAAGGTTTCTTGATGGCACACCATAAGGCTTCTGACTGTCCTCGAAGAGGTTTTGACCTCTTAAGATAATATTTGAGAGCTCTGACAGGGCAAAGAACTCTCTCTAGTTCGTTACCTACCATGTTGGAGAGGCTAGGTATATCAAACGATCTAGGCCAAGGACGTGAAGGAAGTTCGTTCTTTGCTAGGAATCCGAGCTGAAAAGAACATGTTGCAGATTCGGTCGTGAAACCAATGTTCTTGCTGAAGGCATGAACCTCACTGACTCTCTTAGCTGTTGCAAGGCAGACGAGAAAAAGAGTCTTGAGGGTAAGGTCCTTGAAGGAAGCTGACTGGAGAGGTTCGAACCTAGATGACATAAGGAACCTTAAGACTACGTCTAGGTTCCAGCCTGGAGTGGATAGACGACGCTCTTTAGACATCTCAAAAGACTTAAGAATGTCTTGAAGGTCCTTGTTGCAAGAAAGGTCCAAACCTCTGTGGCGGAGAACTGAAGCCAACATACTCCTATACCCTTTAATCGTAGGGGCTGAAAGGGATCTCTCATTCCTAAGATGTAGAAGGAAGTCAGCTATTTGGGTCACAGAGGTATTGGTAGAGGATATTGAATTGGCTCTACACCAGCTTCGGAAGACTTCCCACTTAGATTGGTAGACTCTACGAGTGGAAACCCTTCTTGCTCTGGCAATCGCACTGGCTGCCTCCTTCGAAAAGCCTCTAGCTCTAGCGAATCTTTCGACAGTCTGAAGGCAGTCAGCCGAAGAGCGTGGAGGTTTGGGTGCAACCTGTCTACGTGAGGTTGACGTAGAAGGTCCACTCTTAGAGGTAGAGTCCTGGGGATGTCGACTAGCCATTGAAGTACCTCTGTGAACCATTCTCTTGCAGGCCAAAGGGGAGCAACCAGCGTCAGCCGTGTCCCTTCGTGCGAGATGAATTTCTGCAGAACTTTGTTTATTATCTTGAACGGTGGGAATGCGTAAAGGTCGAGATGGGACCAGTTCAGTAGAAAAGCATCCACATGAACTGCTGCAGGGTCTGGAACAGGGGAACAGTACAGCGGAAGTCTCTTGGTTATGGAGGTGGCAAACAGATCTATGGTAGGTTGACCCCACAAGGTCCAAAGTCTGTTGCACACACTCTTGTGGAGGGTCCATTCCGTGGGAATGACCTGATTCCTTCTGCTTAGGCGATCTGCTGAGACGTTCATATTGCCCTGAATGAACCTCGTGACCAGAGTGAGGTTTAGACCTCTTGACCAAATGAGGAGGTCCCTTGCGATCTCGAATAGGCTCCTCGAATGGGTCCCTCCTTGCTTGGAGATATAAGCCAAGGCTGTGGTGTTGTCTGAGTTCACCTCCACCACTTTGCCTAGCAGGAGGGACTTGAAGTTCAGCAGGGCTAAATGAACTGCTAGTAGCTCCTTGCAGTTGATGTGGAGCAATCCCTGTTCCTCGTTCCACGTTCCCGAGCATTCCCGTCCGTTCAAGGTCGCACCCCAGCCCGAGTCCGATGCATCTGAGAAGAGATGAAGATTGGGGGTCTGAATAGCCAACGATAGGCCCTCCCTGAGAAGGAGATTGTTCTTCCACCACAGGAGAGTGGTCTTCATCTCTTGGGTGATTGGGATAGAGACTGCTTCGAGAGTCGAACCCTTGTCCCAATGAGCTGCAAGATGGAATTGAAGAGGGCGGAGGTGGAGTCTTCCTAGCTCGACGAACAGGGCCAGTGATGAAAGGGTCCCTGTGAGACTCATCCACTGTCTCACCGAGCAACTGCTCCTCTTCAGCATGCTCATGATGCACTCTAGGGCTTGGCTTATCCTGGGGGCCGATGGAAAAGCCCGAAAATCCTGACTCCGAATCTCCATTCCCAGGTACACAATGGATTGGGAGGGAATGAGCTGAGACTTTTCTATGTTGACTAACAGACCCAGTAGTCTGATTAAGTCCAAAGTCCAGTTGAGATTCTCCAGACAGCGACGACTCGTGGAGGCTCTCAACAGCCAGTCGTCTAAGTAGAGGGAGGCTCTGATGTCCGATAAGTGTAGGAATTTTGCTATATTCCTCATCAGATGAGTGAACACCATAGGAGCTGTGCTTAGGCCAAAACACAGGGCTTGGAATTGGTAGACAACCTTTCCAAAAACGAATCTCAGGAAAGGTTGGGAGTCTGGATGAATAGGAACGTGAAAGTAGGCATCTTTCAAGTCCAACGAGACCATCCAGTCCTCCTGTCTGACCGCTGCTAGGACCGACTTCGTCGTCTCCATCGTGAACGTCTGCTTGGTGACATACGCGTTGAGCGCGCTGACGTCCAGCACCGGTCTCCAACCTCCTGTCTTCTTGGCCACAAGAAAGAGACGGTTGTAGAAGCCCGGGGATTGATGGTCCCGGACTATAACCACTGCCTTCTTCTGCACAAGTAGCGACACCTCCTGGTGCAATGCTAGCCTCTTGTCCTCTTCTTTGTAGTTGGGAGAGAGGTTGATGGGAGATGTGGTCAGAGGTGGTTTGAGGCAGAATGGAATCCTGTAACCGTCCCTCAGCCAACTGACAGACTGGGCGTCTGCACCTCTCTTCTCCCAGGCTCGCCAGAAGATCTTGAGTCTGGCTCCTACTGCTGTCTGGAGATGCGGAGAGTCAGTTTTTTCCTTTAAATGTCTTGGAGCCTTTCCTAGACTTGCTCCTGTAAGAGTCTGGACGGGAGCTTCCTCGGCTGGGGGCTCTACCACGAAAGGGCGGTATGAACCTCGTAGCAGGGGTATCAGCCACTGGGGAGCGATAAGTCTTGGGGACTGAGGTAGCAACCTTAGACTTACGGGCCGATGAGGCTACAAGATCGTGTGTGTCCTTTTGTATCAGGGCAGCAGACAAGTCCTTAACCAGCTCTTCGGGGAAGAGGAACTTCGAGAGCGGAGCAAAAAGGAGTTGTGACCTTTGACAAGGTGTAATGCTGGAGGAAAGGAAGGTACACAGCTGTTCCCTTTTCTTCAAAACCCCTGATACAAACATCGACGCAAGCTCACCAGATCCATCCCTAATGGCCTTATCCATGCAGGACATTAATAGCATGGCAGAATCCTTGTCCGCAGGAGAGGTCTTCTTGCTGAGGGCCCCCAGACACCAGTCTAGAAAGTTGAACATCTCAAATGCTCTAAATACTCCCTTCAGTAAGTGATCAAGGTCTGAGAAGGTCCAGCAAACCTTAGAGCGCCTCATTGCAGTTCTCCGAGGCGAGTCTACCAGACTTGAGAAGTCAGCCTGGGCAGAGGCAGGTACTCCCAAGCCTGGTGCTTCTCCTGTGGCATACCAAACGCTCGCTTTCGAAGTGAGCTTAGTCGGAGGGAACATGAAAGAAGTTTTGCCAAGGTGTTGCTTAGTCTGCAGCCACTCCCCTAAGATCCTTAACGCTCTCTTAGAGGACCTTGCTAGGACTAGCTTAGTATAGGTGGACTTAGCTTGTTGTATGCCCAGCGAAAACTCAGATGGCGGAGAGCGGGGAATAGCAGAGACAAAGTGGTCTGGGTAAACCTCCCTAAGCAGAGCCAAGACCTTACGAAAGTCAATAGACTGTGGAGAAGGCTTGGATTCATCCACGTCTGACGAGGGATCCAGGTGTGCCTCCTCATCATCAGACGCCTCATCACCAGAGTGTAGCGAAGAGATCGGACAAGAATGCTGAACAGCAGAGTCAGAACGAGTAGGAACAATATTAGTGGTTTCCTCTTCAAGTAACTGTTGAGGGAAAACCTGAGGCTCAGACTGCAAAGGCTGAATAAAAGACGAAGCAGAAGGAAGGCGCATGGGTGGAGGAGGCTGACTCCTGGTTGAACCCAAGGGTAGCGCTTGCTGAGCTGTTGGCGGAAGCGGAGTAGCAAGTTCCTGTTCCTGTGGTGTGAGCGGAGCGCGATGAGGTAGAGGCTGCGCAGAACAAGGTAAATGTCTCGCAAGCTGAGGCTCCTGAGGCGCAAGGCTAAGGTGTAGTGGTGCTTGCCTTGTGGAGGGTTGAGCTCGCTGCAGCGAGAGCTGAGGAGACTGACTCATGGACGGGAGAGGTTGTTGTACCTCAACCGAGTGTTGCACCACTGGTGGAGCAGCAAGTGGAGGCGGAGGAAGAGAGGTATAATCCTCCTGATCCCATAGTAAAGGTTGCCTTAAAGAAGGCGGAGGCTGAACACCACTGGGAACAGCAAACTCAGAACGAGGCTCAACATCGTACGCCTGGCAGGTGGTACTGCGATCAGGCGGAGCGAGCGCAGGCGGAGCGAGCGCAGGCGGAAGGAGTGTAGGCGGAGGCGGAGGCGCAACACTCTCAGCCCGACACTCACGCATCAAGTCCGAAAGCTGTGCTTGCATGGACTGTAGAAGAGTCCACTTGGGGTCGGCAGAAACTACAGTAGGCTGAGGTAAAGCCTTAACAGTCGAGCTCTGTTGTAGCAGAACCTTACTCCTCTTGGGCGGAGTGCAGTCGACAGATGACTGCGGCGAGTCAGAGCTGAGCCAATGACTGCAACCTGGCTGAGCACTCGCGGACTGGACTCTGCGTTTAAGTGGTCTCGAGACCTGAGACCAACGTTTCTTCCCTGACAGTTGATCAGCGGACGAGAAAAAGACGGGCTCAATCGTCTGCGGGTGGGAGTGACGCTCTTTGGAAGACACGCCCGCAACCACCGAGGATACTTCTGTGCGCCTAACAAGGCCTGCCGAACCCTTATGCCCTTCGACATTGCTTCTCCCCTGGGCTTGGGAGCTTGCAAGAGGTCCCGGACTGGGAGGACGACTGGCTCGCACAGAAGTATCCTCACGCACCACACTGGCACTGACACTAGCACTTGGCACTGCACTGACACTAGCACTCGTCACAGCACTGGCACTAATTCCACCCACTGCACTCTTGACCTTAAGTTCCTTGACTTCGGCCATCAGAGACTTATGATCACTTACCACTGACTCTACTTTATCGCCTAAGGCCTGAATAGCACGCAAAACAACAGACATATCAGGCGGAGGGCAAACAGTAGGTTCGGGGGTAGCCACTACAGGGGTAGGAAAAGGTAGGGGATCATGAGGAGAGGAAAAAAGTGAAGAGTGAGAAGAACTCCTCCTAACTCTACCTCTCTCTAACTTAGATGAATATTTCAAAAGACGGACAAATTCCAGTTCCGAAAGTCCGGCGCATTCCTCACATCGATTTTCTAACTGACAGGGCCTGTCCCTACAGTCAGAACAAGCGGTGTGAGGATCTACCGAGGCCTTCGGAATACGCCTATTGCAAGACCTACATCGTCTATGGGAGGGGGCTTGCGAAATGTCAGACATCTTGAATCCAAAGAGTTAGCCAAAGGGGGTTCCAAAATCAAGCAAAAGATCGTTAACCGTTAATCAGGACTATATAAAAGCTATCTAGCTAATATAAGAAGGTTTCCAGTAAAGCGACAGCCGAAATCTGAGAGAATACTTCACCAATTAGCCGTGAAAATACTCGAAGATCATGAGCGTATCCCAGAACGTCTTGCCGGAAGCACGACAGAGGAATAATTGAGGAGGTGTCAACAAGAAGTACTTGAGTACCTGGCCACAGGTGGCGCTGGTAAGTACACCCCCTTCTAGTATTGTGATAGCTGGCGTATCCCTCCATAGAATTCTGTCGGGCAACGGAGTTGACAGCTACATGATTATCGGGTAAGTTTAATATTGAAAAAGTAATATTAACCCTTTTACCCCCAGGCTATTTGGAACTTTCCAACCCTTAACCCCCAGGGGGGTATTTTTTTCCCAGCACATTTAGCAGTATATTTTTTTTAAATTGCTCTAACAGCCCTAATTTTTGTCAGAGAGGGGTCAGGTTGGTCTCATTCTCTTGGAAAATGCCTGAATTTTCTCAAAAAATTATCAAAAATATGAAAAAAAAAAATTTATAGCATTTTTTTGCAAGGACGTACCGGTACGTCCATGGGGGTAAAGGGATGGCTTTTGTGAAATGTACCAGTACGTCCTTTGGGGGTAAAAGGGTTAATAAAAGAGAAATCCTACACATTGCCTTACACATTCATTGGTATGCTTTAATTATACACATGAACTTGTCACAAATAAAGTTTCAAAGTTGAACCTAAACATCAAAATTTCTACGAGCAAGAATCCACCCCAGTATACCATCTATATCAGCTGGACAAGGGAGGCATTGTGGACTGTTTTCTAGTTCTTCTTATGGTACTCCTTGAATTCTCACAGAAAATCAATAAATAGCTCTTTCCAGGGATCAATTGAATGAACTGACTCTGGTCTCTATATAACATAAAACTATAACATGATTCATAAAAATAATTTACCTTTCAAAAAGCCATGATAAAAGTTTTATCTTTTTAATTTCCCAATTACAAAAAATATATCCCATGAGGTTGCAGATATACCTTCATCCCTTGCCCAAGATCTCAGAAATGAACTATACTATTATTATTAGCTAAGCTAAAACCCTAGTTGGAAAAAGCAGGATGCTATAAGCCCTGGGGTTGAACAGGGGAAAAATAGCTCAGTGAGGATAGGAAACAAGGAAATAAATAAACTATAAATGAAGTCATGAATACTTAAAATAAAATATCTCAAGATCAGTGTCATCAAAATAGATCTTTCATATATAAGCTATTAAAACTTAAAAAAATAAGAGGAAGAGAAATAAGATAAAATAGTGTGCCTGAGAGCACCCTCAAGCAAGAGAATATAACAACAAGAAGGCTTGGACTACTATAAAGAAACTGAACACTGAACAGAACACTTGAACAAGAGTACCTGCCATAACACCAGACAAAGCAGCAAACCAGCTACTATTCAACAAGGGTAGCTGCCATGACACCCAGCAGAGCAGCCAACCAGCTACTACCCAACAAGGGTAGCTGCCATGACACCCAACAGAGCAGCAAACCAGCTACTACTCCACAAGAGTAGCTGCCATGACACCCAACAGAGCAGCAAACCAGCTACTACTCAACAAGAGTACCTGCCATGACACCAGACAGAGCAGCAAACCAGCTACTACTCGACAAGAGTAGCTGCCATGACACCCGACAAGAGCAGCAAACCAGCAGCTACAACTCCACAAGAGTAGCTGCCATGACACCCAACAGAGCAGCAAACCAGCTACTACTCACAAGAGTAGCTGCCATGACACCCGACAGAGCAGCAAACCAGCTACGACTCAACAAGAGTAGCTGCCGTGACACCCAACAGAGCAGCAAACCAGCTACGACTCAACAAGAGTAGCTGCCGTGACACCCAACAGAGCAGCAAACCAGCTACGACTCAACAAGAGTAGCTGCCGTGACACCCAACAGAGCAGCAAACCAGCTACGACTCAACAAGAGTAGCTGCCGTGACACCCAACAGAGCAGCAAACCAGCTACGACTCAACAAGAGTACCTGCCATGACACCCAACAGAGCAGCAAACCAGCTACTACTCAAACAAGAGTACCTGCCATGACACCCAACAGAGCAGCAAACCAGCTACGACTCAACAAGAGTAGCTGCCGTGACACCCAACAGAGCAGCAAACCAGCTACGACTCAACAAGAGTAGCTGCCGTGACACCCAACAGAGCAGCAAACCAGCTACGACTCAACAAGAGTAGCTGCCGTGACACCCAACAGAGCAGCAAACCAGCTACTACTCAAACAAGAGTACCTGCCATGACACCCGACAGAGCAGCAAACCAGCTACTACTCGACAAGAGTACCTGCCATGACACCCAACAGAGCAGCAAACCAGCTACTACTCAAACAAGAGTACCTGCCATGACACCCGACAGAGCAGCAAACCAGCAGCTACGACTCGACAAGAGTAGCTGCCATGACACCCGACAGAGCAGCAAACCAGCTACTACTCGAACAAGAGTACCTGTCATAACACCAGACAAAGCAGCAAACCAGCTACTACTCAACATAAACCGCCCAACAAAGAACGAGTATACCTCAAGAAAACGATGCATGAAATGGACCACATCAGGTGAGAAAGGGATTAACAAGTTCTCTTGCTTGAGGGTACACTCGGGCACACTATTCTATCTAATTTCTCTTCCTCTTGTTTTGTTAAAGTATTTGTAGTTTAAATAGGAATTATTCATTTAAATGCTGTTACGGTCCTTAAAATATTTCATTTTTCCTTGTTGCCTTTCCTCGCTTGGCTATATTCCTTGTTGGGGTCCCTGGGCTTAAAGCATTCTGCTTTTCCAACTAGGATTGTAGCTTAGCAATTAATTATAATAATCTGAAACTAATACCACTTCCCTCTCGCACATTTGATATAATATTACAGCAGTGAACGTCATGCAAACATACGATAACACTACAGTACATCATGATACATACAGATCTAATAATGTATGTCTAAATACCAACGTCAAAAAAGAAAGCATTAGAATTCACGAAGAATTAACTGCGTTATGAAGTGAAAAGTGAATCGATTACCCAGCCGCAAATTTGAATTACTTGCAAGGTTGCCGTGACATCACTGCGGGAACATAATGACTGAGCTGTTGTAAGAATTGTAAATTGATGATTTGTTCACTAACCAAACAAACAACCTAAGAATTAAAGAGCAGCAGCTATGAATACAAATAGTATCAGTGTTGATGTAGTAGCATGTGCCCTGGGACACTGCCGCATGCATTAATGATAATCAACCAATTGTTTTAATGTAGTAGCCATTTTCATTATTGATAATCTTCTTGCTTGAAAAGGAAAAGGGTGATTACATTAACTCTTATTTGGCTATTGGAACCATCCATTCCTCGTGATCGCCAGCCTGGGTTTCAAGTTCCACTCAAACTTGACAGTTTCTTGTAGTGTCTGCAACCTCACCATCCTTGTGAGCTAAGGATGGGGGGTTTGAGGGAGCGTAAAGGTCTACCTTGTGAGTTATCAGCCACCAATCCCTGGCCCTGCCTGGTCCTAGCTTGGGTGGAGAGGGGGCTTGGAACGCTGATCATATTCATATATGGTCGGTCTCTATGGCATTGTCACTGACCATTGCCTCTGCCACTGATAAATAGCCTTTAGAACTCTAATTGTTTTTAATCAAGACCATATGATAAATACAGGACTGTCAGACAATTTCTAACAGTATTCAACTGGTCTGGTAAAAATAAATGTTCCTATGAAGACGAAATAATTTGACATTCATCATATATACACATGACTAGTAAATTTAACATTGGGGACACGGATGTGTCTTGTAAAAATATTTATATTTTTCAGTCTCTTATTCACAGTAAACCTCTAATACATGAAGCATTTCTTTGAAACATTTACTACGGTTTAAGCCGACATAATTTGAGCTCAGTTTGATAAGAGTTCTGATCTGTGATTTCAACGCCTTACTGTTGTTACAAGCATCAAATTCTGAAGTATGCCAGTAGTGTTCAAATATCTGATCTAAAGTGTTCATTTGGTGATTGATTGATTTAAAGTTTTCAGGCATCCTGACATCTAAGGTCATTGACGCCGGTCATTTGGTGAACTATTCGCATTCAAGAACACTATGATTTTTAACTAGTTGAAATTACTCTATTCTAATATTGATAGTTATAAAATGCACAGGCAAAAAGTAAGGCAATAAGGTCATTCAACCCTTTTACCCCCAAAGGACGTACTGGTACGTTTCACAAAACTCATCCCTTCACCCCCATGGACGTACCGGTACGTCCTTGCAAAAAAATGCTATAACTTTTTTTTTTCATATTTTTGATAATTTTTTTGAGAAAATTCAGACATTTTCCAAGAGAATGAGACCAACCTGACCTCTCTATGACAAAAATTAAGGCTGTTGGAGCAATTTGAAAAAAAAATATACTGCAAAATGTGCTGGGGAAAAAATAACCCTTGGGGGTTAAGGGTTGGAAATTTCCAAAGAGCCTGGGGGTAAAAGGGTTAATGGAAAAAACAACAGAAAAAAATAGGATTCTTTTGGACAAATCAAAAGAAATTGGAAGAAACTAAACAATGTTGAATTTAAATTTGACTTAGTTTTTTGTACCTCATTTAGGGGTTATGATTGATTGAAGGAGGAGGAGGAGGAGGAGGAGGAGGAGGAGGAGGAGGAGGAGGAAGAGGGGGGGAGGACGAGAGAGAGAGAGAGAGAGAGAGAGAGAGAGAGAGAGAGAGAGAGAGAGAGAGAGAGAGAGAGAGAGAGAGAGAGAGAGAGAGAGAGAGAGATACAATCTTTTTTTTCTAATAATTAGTTCAAATATGATTTACTGTGCATTAACGATGTGGATAATTTTCCATGATCAGACCTCTAACCCAGGTACTATAGTCCATTTTTTTTAGCAATGCATATGTGCACCGACTCGCGGCGGTGCCCTTTTAGCTCGGAAAAGTTTCCTGGTCGCTGATTGGTTAGAATTATCTTGTCCAACCAATCAGCGATCAGGAAACTTTTCTGAGTTAAAAGGGCACCGTTGCGAGTCGGTGCAAATATGCATCGCTAAAAGAAATGGACTATAGCTTCCTCCTTTGTTACTTTTTAAAAGGGGCGTTTTTTAAAATTATATAAAAAATAATCCTCGTCTCTTGCCATGGAATTGATAACTGTAATCCTAGAGAACTTGGTTTTTGCATTCAATTCGTGCGGTTTCTTGGTGCGTTCTCTATAACTGCAGTGTACTTGTTGTTCAATCTACGGTCAATAGCTCGTTTTACTTCAGCAAACTTTCATGATCTGAAAATAATTTAATTCATGGATAAGCATGTCATGAAATACTTCTGGAAACAAGTAAAATCTATTGAATTGAAAAAAAGAAAGCAATGATAAGAAAAATGTTATTTTCATTAGTAAAATAAATTTTTGAATATACTTACCCGATAATCATGTAGCTGTCAACTCCGTTGCCCGACAGAATTCTACGGACGGGATACGCCAGCGATCGCTATACAAGAGGGGGGTGTACTCACCAGCGCCATCTGTGGTCAGGTACTCCAGTACTTCTTGACAACACCACCTCAATTTTTTCCTCGGTCCACTGGTTCTCTATGGGGAGGAAGGGTGGGTCAATTAAATCATGATTATCGGGTAAGTATATTCAAAAATTTATTTTACTAATGAAAATAACATTTTTCAATATTAATCTTACCCGATAATCATGTAGCTGATTCACACCCAGGGAGGTGGGTGAAAACCAGTGTACATGTTAATCAAGAAGCTAAGTATCCCGTATTTCATAATATCAGTTATTCAAAATAACAATGAAATTATAAGTACCTGGTAAGGAAGTCGACTTGAACCATTACTCTGCCTTTAATAAGTTCGTCTTCCTTACTGAGCGCAGCGTTCCTCTTAGGAGGCTGAACAACTCTAAGGTGCTGAAGTATAAAGGGTTGCAACCCATACTAAAGGACCTCTACACAACCTCTAACCTAGGCGCTTCTCAAGAAAGAATTGACCACCCGCCAAATCAACTAGGATGCGGAAGGCTTCTTAGCCTACCGTAACAACCCAAAAACAACAATAAAAGCATTCAAGAGAAAGGTTAAAAAAGGTTATGGGATTAAGGGAATGTAGTGGCTGAGCCCTCACCTACTACTGCACTCGCTGCTACGAATGGTCCCAAGGTGTAGCAGTTCTCGTAAAGAGACTGGACATCTTTGAGATAGAATGATGCAAACACTGACTTGCTCCTCCAATAGGTTGCATCCATAATATTCTGCAGAGAACGGTTCTGTTTGAAGGCCAACGAAGTAGCCACAGCTCTCACTTCGTGTGTCCTTACCTTCAGCAAAGCAAGGTCTTCATCCTTCATGTGAGAATGAGCTTCTCTAATCAGAAGCCTTATGTAATACGAAACTGCGTTCTTGGACATAGGCATCGAAGGTTTCTTAATGGCACACCATAAGGCCTCTGATTGTCCTCGTATAGGTTTTGACCTTTTAAGATAGTACTTTAGAGCTCTGACAGGGCAAAGAACTCTCTCTAGCTCGTTACCCACCATGTTGGAAAGGCTAGGAATTTCGAACGACCTAGGCCAAGGACGTGAAGAAAGTTCATTTTTTGCCAAAAACCCGAGCTGTAAGGAACATGTAGCTGTTTCGGATGTGAATCCTATGTTCCTGCTGAAGGCGTGAACCTCACTAACTCTTTTGGCTGTAGCAAGGCAGACGAGGAAAAGAGTTTTGAGAGTAAGGTCTTTGAAAGAGGCTGACTGGAGAGGTTCAAATCTAGGAGACATAAGGAACCTTAAGACTACGTCTAGATTCCAGCCTGGAGTGGACAAGCGACGTTCTTTAGAGGTCTCGAAAGACTTAAGGATGTCCTGTAGATCTTTGTTGGAGGAAAGATCCAAGCCTCTGTGGCGGAAAACTGTTGCCAACATACTTCTGTACCCTTTTATCGTAGGAGCCGAAAGAGATCTAACATTCCTAAGATGCAACAGGAAGTCAGCAACTTGGGTTACAGAGGTACTGGTAGAGGAAACTGCATTGGCTCTGCACCAGCTTCGGAAGACTTCCCACTTGGATTGATAGACTCTGCGAGTGGATATCCTCCTTGCTCTGGCAATCGCTCTGGCTGCCTCCTTCGAAAAGCCTCTAGCTCTAGAGAGTCTTTCGATAGTCTGAAGGCAGTCAGACGAAGAGCGTGGAGGCTTGGGTGTACCTTCTTTACGTGAGGTTGACGTAGAAGGTCCACTCTTAGAGGGAGAGTCCTGGGAACGTCGACCAGCCATTGCAGTACCTCTGTGAACCATTCTCTTGCAGGCCAAAGGGGAGCAACCAACGTCAGCCGTGTCCCTTCGTGAGAGACGAACTTCTGAATAACTCTGTTGATGATCTTGAACGGCGGGAATGCATATAGATCGAGGTGGGACCAATCCAGCAGAAAAGCATCCACGTGAACTGCTGCCGGGTCTGGGATTGGGGAACAGTACAATGGGAGCCTCTTGGTCATCGAGGTAGCGAACAGATCTATCGTTGGCTGACCCCACAAGGCCCAAAGCCTGTTGCACACGTTCTTGTGAAGGGTCCATTCTGTGGGGATGACTTGACCCTTCCTGCTGAGGCGATCTGCCGAGACATTCATATTGCCTTGAATGAATCTCGTTACCAGCGTGAGGTTTCGACTTCTTGACCAAATGAGGAGGTCCCTTGCTATCTTGTACAGCTTCCTCGAATGAGTCCCTCCCTGCTTGGAGATGTACGCCAAGGCTGTGGTGTTGTCGGAGTTCACCTCCACCACCTTGCTTAGCAGGAGGGACTTGAAGTTCATTAAGGCCAGATGTACTGCCAACAACTCCTTGCAATTGATGTGAAGCGTTTCCTGTTCCTTGTTCCATGTTCCCGAGCATTCCTGTCCGTCCAAGGTCGCGCCCCAGCCCGAGTTTGATGCGTCCGAATAGAGATGAAGATTGGGGGTCTGAACAGCTAACGAGAGACCCTCCTTGAGAAGGATGTTGCTCTTCCACCACATGAGAGTGGTCTTCATCTCTTTGGTAACAGGAATAGAGACCGCTTCGAGCGTCATATTCTTGTCCCAGTGAGCTGCTAGATGGTATTGAAGGGGGCGGAGGTGGAGTCTCCCTAACTCGGTGAACAGGGCTAACGATGACAGGGTCCCTGTTAGACTCATCCACTGTCTCACCGAGCATCTGTTCCTCTTCAGCATGCTCAGGATGCACTCTAGGGCTTGGTTGATTCTTGGGGCCGACGGAAAAGCCCGAAAAGCTTGACTCCGAATCTCCATTCCCAGGTAAACGATGGTTTGGGAAGGAATAAGCTGGGACTTCTCTAAGTTGACCAAAAGACCCAGTTCCTTGGTCAAGTCCAAAGTCCATCTGAGACTCTCCAGACAGCGACGACTTGTGGGGGCTCTTAAAAGCCAGTCGTCTAAATAAAGGGAGGCTCTGATGTCCGCCAAGTGGAGGAATTTGGCAATATTCCTCATCAGTCGCGTAAACACCATAGGTGCCGTGCTTAGGCCAAAACACAGGGCTTGGAATTGGTACACAACCTTTCCAAAAACGAATCTCAGAAAAGGTTGGGAGTCTGGATGAATGGGGACGTGAAAGTAGGCGTCTTTCAGATCCAACGAGACCATCCAGTCCTCCTGCCTGACCGCTGCTAGGACCGACTTCGTCATCTCCATAGTGAACGTCTGCTTGGTGACATAAGCATTGAGCGCACTGACGTCCAGCACCGGTCTCCAACCTCCTGTCTTCTTGGCCACCAGGAAGAGACGGTTGTAAAAGCCCGGGGATTGATGATCCCGGACTATCACCACTGCCTCCTTCTGTAACAGGAGCGACACCTCTTGATGTAACGCTAGCCTCTTGTCCTTTTCCTTGTAGTTGGGAGAGAGGTTGATGGGAGAAGTGGTCAGAGGGGGATTGCGGCAGAATGGGATCCTGTAACCCTCCCTTAGCCACTTGACAGACTGGGCGTCTGCACCTCTTCTTTCCCAAGCTTGCCAGAAGGTCTTGAGTCTGGCTCCTACGGCTGTCTGGAGAGGAGGAGAGTCAATGTTTGCTTTTCGAAGACTTGGTACCTTTCTTGGACCTGCCCCTGTGACCGTCTGGGCGGGTACTTCCTCGGCTGGGGGCTCTGCCACGAAAAGGCGGAATAAATCTGGTAGCAGGAGTATCAGCCACTGGGGTGCGGTAAGTTCTTGGTACTGAAGGTGCAACCTTAGCCTTCCGTGCTGAAGAGGCCACGAGGTCATGCGTATCCTTCTGTATAAGAGCCGCAGACATTTCCTTGATAAGATCCTCAGGAAACAGGAACTTAGAAAGAGGAGCAAAAAGTAACTGTGACCTTTGGCAAGAGGTGATACCAGTGGAAAGGAAGGAGCAAAGTTGTTCCCTTTTCTTGAGGACTCCCGATACAAACATAGAGGCAAGTTCGCCGGAACCATCGCGAATTGCTTTGTCCATACAGGACATAATCAGCATGGCCGAGTCTTTGTCAGAAGGGGCAGTCTTCTTGCTCAAGGCCCCCAGGCACCAGTCGAGGAAATTAAAAATTTCAAAGGCGCGAAAGACTCCCTTTAAGAAGTGGTCCAGGTCAGAAAAGGTCCAGCAGACCTTAGAGCGTCTCATAGCCGACCTTCGTGGAGAGTCAACCAAACTTGAGAAGTCAGCCTGGGCAGAGGCAGGGACCCCCAAGCCTGGTTCCTCTCCCGTGGCATACCAGACGCCCGCCTTAGAAGCCAGCTTAGGAGGCGGAAACATAAAAGACGTCTTTCCCAGTTGCTGCTTGGACTGCAACCAATCCCTTAACATTCTCAAAGCTCTCTTTGACGATCTGGCGAAGACAAGCTTAGTGTAGGCAGACTTAACAGGTTGCATGCCTAGAGAGAACTCGGATGGAGGAGAACGAGGGGTAGCAGAAACAAAGTGTTCAGGGTATAACTCTCTGAAAAGAGTAAGGACCTTGCGAAAGTCAATGGAGGGTGGCAATGACTTGGGTTCCTCCACATCAGATGAAGGATCATCCAGGTGAGCCGCTTCATCCTCAGAAACCTCATCACCTGAGTGTTGAGAAGCGAGAGGTAACGATAAAGCAGTATGCTGAATGGCTGAATCCTGAAGAACGGGTACATGCGCACTAGCGGATTCATCCTCAAGACTCTGCTGAAGAGGATGAGGGCTGGTAATGACAAAGTCCTGAGGCTGGGATGAAGGAGGTTCTGCGGGGGTCTGAGGAGCAAGCGTGGTGAGAGGCGAATGCTGTAAAGCATGAGGCTCATGCTGCATAGTCTGCGGTTCAAGTTGAATAGGAAGCGGCTTAAGCTGAGAAGAATGTGGTTGCTGCATGCGTTGAGGTGGCTGTCTCATAGCATGAGGTTCCTGCCTCAAGGGTTGCGCTTGCCTCAAGGGTTGAGGTGGCTGCGCAGAGAGAGGCTCTTGTCCCACGAGTTGAGGTTCTAGCCTCAAGAGTTGAGGTGCTTGCCTCGAGAGTTGAGGTTCTCGCCTCGAGGAAAGTGGAGGTGGCTGCTGCAAGAGTTGAGGTTGCTGCCTCAAGGATGGTGGAGGTTGTCGCACCGCAAGAGGTTGCTGCCTCGAGGATGGTTGCAACGCAAGAGGCTCCTGCCTCAAGGGTAGAGGAGGTTGCTGCAAAGCATAAGGCTCCTGCCCCAAGTGTTGAGGAGGTTGCCGCGTGGCAAGAGGCTCCTGCCTCAAGGAAAGTGGAGGTTGCCGCACAGCGCTGGTATCTGGCAACTCCCAAAGCGGCAGCTCACGCATGGAGGTAGCTTGAGGAACCTCAACCTCATACGTCTGGCAGGCTGGACTGCGCAGAGGTGGGGGAGCGCTCACAGGAGGTGTGAAAACCTTCTCTGCCTGAAACTCCTGCATCAACACCGCAAGCTGCGACTGCATAGTCTGCAGCATAGCCAACTTGGGATCAACAGAAGTTGAGGTCTGTTGAGGCATAGCTTTAACAGAAGTTGAGGTCTGTTGAGGCAACGCTTTACCTCTCTTAGGAGGCGTGCAGCCATCCGATGACTGCGGCGAGTCCGAACTAGCCCAGTGGCTACACCCGGGCTGTTGGACTCGCGCGGTCTGGACCTTACGCTTAAGAGGCCTTGAGACCTGGGTCCAGCGTTTCCTCCCGGAAACATCTTCTGCAGACGAGGAAATAAAGGGCTCAATCGTCTGAGAGTGGAAGTGACGATCTCTATAAGATACGCCCGCAACCACTGAGGATACTACTGTGCGCCGATCAAGGCCTGCCGAACCCTTTTGCCCTTCGACATTGCTTCTCCCCTGGGCTTGGGAGCTTGCAAGAGGTCCCGGACTGGGAGGACGACTGGCACGCACAGAAGTATCCTCATGCGCAACACTGACACTGACACTAGGCACAGCACTGGCACTGACACTAGGCACAGCACTGGCACTACCACTTCCCACTGCACTTTTCACTTTAAGTTCCTTGACATCTGCCAAGAGAAACTTGTGGTCACTCACTACCGACTCCACCTTATCACCTAAAGCCTGAATGGCACGTAAAACATCCGACATATCAGGCTGAGCACTAATAATAGGTTCGGGGGTAGCCACTACAGGGGGAGGAAAAGGTTGAGGATCATGGGGGGAGGAATAAAGTAAAGAGCGAGCCGAACTCCTCCTAACTCTCTCTCTCTCTAACTTAGTCGTATACTTGAGGAATTGAATAAAATCAAATTCCGAAAGTCCGGCACATTCCTCACATCGATCTTCCAACTGACAGGATTTTCCCCTACAGTCGGAACAAACGGTGTGAGGATCAACCGAGGCCTTCGGAAGACGCCTAATACAAGTCCTACATCGTCTTTGGGGAGGAGCTTGAGAATGGTCGGACATCTTGAATCAGAGAACAGTCAAGGGGGGATTCCAAATTAAAGCAAAGATCGTTATACCATTAATCAAAATCAATCCAAAAGCTATCTAAGCTAAGGGAAAAGCTTCCTGTATAGCGAAAGCTGAAATCTCAGAGCAATACTTCACCAAAACCGTGAACAAAGACTCCAAAATCATAAGCGTATCCATGTAGGTCTTGCCGGAAGCACGACAGAGGAAAAATTGAGGTGGTGTTGTCAAGAAGTACTGGAGTACCTGACCACAGATGGCGCTGGTGAGTACACCCCCCTCTTGTATAGCGATCGCTGGCGTATCCCGTCCGTAGAATTCTGTCGGGCAACGGAGTTGACAGCTACATGATTATCGGGTAAGATTAATATTGAAAAAAAAAAGTCAGTGCAGTAAGCCAGTCTTTGTACATAAGTTTTCCAATGACTAACACTGGAAGGTTATTCACCAATAATAAGATTATACATTAAAAGCATTGATGGCCACTCATAGGACTACTAACACAGATCTCGTGTAATATATGTATCAAATTTGTACAAGTATATACATAATAGCCCCAGAATATAGTCATCATCATCTCCTCCTCGTCTATTGACGCAAAGGGCCTCAGTTAGATTTCGCCATTCGTCTCTATTTTGACCTTTTAAATCAATACTTACCCATTCATCATCTCCCATCCCACTTCATGCTTCATAGTCCTCAGCCATGTAGGCCTGGGTCTTCCCACTTTTCTAGTGCCTTGTGGAGCCCACTTGAAAGTTTTGGGAGCGCCCGAATATTAATAAGGATGCCATCATTTTAGTACTTGCTTTCCTGTAAATATAAAAAACAAATCTTCTATTATTTCTATGCACTAAAACATCTAAAATTGGCAATTTACAATTATTCTCTTCTTCAATAGTGAATTTTATGGAGTATACTAAACTATTTAACTTTTCCAAAAAATATTTAGATTCTCATATGTAGGCCAAACACAAAATATATCGTCAACATAACGAAACCAAAAAACCTCTTTAGGCAAAATCGCTGGTAACAGTTTAACTTCGAAAAATTCCATGTAAAGGTTACTGAGTACTGGGGATAGGGGATTACCCATTGCCATTTTTGCAGGTAGTACTTTACATTAAAAATAACTTTACAGTCTTTAACAGATAATTTTATCAATTCACTGATTGGAATAAGCATGATAACCCTGATTTTGTCAAGTAAACCTTTACAAGATAATGCTTATAGTGCACTAGGTTATGGTTTAAGTTTTTCTTTCTCTCCGGAAATACCCTGATTAGTAGATGATCGGTATTATTACTTTAAGTGTATGTGAAACCATCTTGTCGTACTCATTTCTAAGGCCTGCCGTTCTTTACGGGCCGTTTTTGTCATCTTGTTTTTAAAAGAAAAGGCTTAACAGCATGTAAGAGCTTATTCTTATTTAATGGGTAGTTGTACAGACCATATTCATATTGCAAGGTCCTCAGATGAATACAGAACTGAGTAAAATTGCCTTTCCATGACGCACAAACTGCCGATCGGAAACACAAAATACAGACTATCCACCCTACGGATATAACTTATTTTCATCAGAAACTTTTCTTGTCCATAAAACACAATTTCAGTTCCTTGAATATGTCAAATTACTGACCCTAACTATGTTCACTGACCTTTGACAAAAACTTGGTGCACGAGTCATAATAATCATGCTTAGATAGCTCCTTCTCGCTGTTCTGTTTTGGTTCGATGCACACCTCTCTCTCTCCCCCCAGTATCAACTACATTACAAGATCTCTAGGCAAAAACTAATAAATACTGGAGGGGCACTCAGTAGAGCGCATACCTCCGCCGTGGGAGCTTATTCCTCGACCCTAACATGTATTAATTGGTGTGGATTTTTGTAAACTCAAATATGAGCCAAGTTTGAAGTCCCTGTGACCACGATGTGCAAACCTATGGCTGATTACGTGAATTGGAAATTTTGCTTGATGTAACCTTGACCTTAGAAAATTTAACCCTTACCAGCTTTTCACGTAACAGGTAATCCCTGCAAGTTTCATTACTCTATGATTAAAATTGTAGCCAGGGAAATGTTCACAAACACATAAACAGGGGGTAAAACATAACCTCCTTCCAACTTGGTTGGCAGAGGTAATTAACTACTAAGGAGAAATTCTGGTCAATATTTCAAGTTCTTATCAGCACCCTTAGGAATCAAAACCTAGAACTCCATGTACATACTATAGAGTATTAAGCCTACATTAGATACCCGTGTCCTCCAGGGTGGCCAGACTTAGAAAACTGAAATAAGGGATACTTAAATTGGAGAGGTAGTTGAACAACATACGCACACAACTTTCGTAAAGTTACACACGCAGAGACTTGGCTACATTCATTACATATATTGAGGCATCAGAATATTGCAATCAAGCGTGTTTTTCAGTTTTAAAGGATATTATGATGAAAGCCTTTCCATAATCCTTATAAAAATATTTTTTAAAAATTCACTTAAATAAATATTTTTTCAGATCTTTAAAATACGGGACCCAAAGATGGTTGATATGGGACACAGGACAAATTTCATAAATTTGGTACAATAACGTCTAATACAGGACGTCTGGTTACCCTGCGTTATCACACAAGAGACAACGCTGGTATCGGGAATGACATTGCATGGGTCATATTCACAAAATTTGGCCTCTTTAGTCTAGCAATGAGAATTGAAGGTCATTTAAACCATTATTTGTTTTTTTGCCAGGAATATATAAAAGGAATGAAATAACCAAGCTTCCGCAACCCTAAGAGGAAGACCTAAAAAAAATAATAGGTTTATTTTTATTAAGTGAAACAAATTTAGAAAATACAAAATGAATATTATACCTGATGTAGAGAAAATGACAAAGCAGCATAAAAGAATGTAAACTCAAAATAGTTAGATTATAGTACGAGCTATTATAGAGGCTATGCCTCGTCCCTGAACCCGAAGAGAATGGAGAGCAAGAATGAAGGAAATAGGAGCAGGGATACGGCAGAAGACTTGAAAGTAGGAGCAGATAAGGAATAGGGGTAAATTTACAGCTTAAACTCTGGCTGGTTTAGGGATAAAGAAATAGCATGGAATCTACAATAACAAGTAAAGTAGAGGGAAGCAAAACCTATTATAACCCAAACCACCCAACCAGTATAGGGTAATCCCAACTTATTTACTGGGTAGGCTTTGCCCAACTATACCTAGTTAAGCTTTAGTATAAGGCACATTACCCTATTCAGGTACCATATGATCACACTAAAGGTAAAATTAATCAATAAACTATTTAGGTAATTAGTACAGGCTTAGGGTTGTGGTGGCCGATGGAGTAACGTCGCTGACTGGTGAATGCCAGAATGGGGTTTGCGTCCCGCTCAAACTCGCTGGTTCCTTTGGTCGCTGCAACCTCACCATACTTGTGAGCTAAGGATGGGGGATTGGGGGGAGCCTATAGGTTTGATTGCTATGTCATCAGCAGCCATTGGCTGGCCCTCCTTGGTCCTAGCTTGGGTGCAGATCATATGCATATATGGTCAGTCTTTAGTCTTGGGCAATGGGTTTCATTGTAGTGAATTACATGGCAATGTAACCTAGGTAAAAAACTACTGTTTCTTATAGAAGAAATTACGCTCTCTTCGAAAATGACACTCGTTCCCGTCGCAAATTAATAGTTTCAGAAATAAATATACATCTATATCCTCCAATAATGGGGGACCCCCAGTGGGAACTCGGGGTTTTGGGTGGGAAAAACATACTGGGGAATCGATATATAATCGTAAAACAAGCCTTTTCTTCTCTATACATTACCTTCTTGAAATTATAATAACCGGAGGAAAATACAAAACCGTATATTTGGATAAACTTTGGAGGCGCCGTTACAAAGATTGTGTCATGAAAAAATACAGTAACCAGTGCTGCCAACGTCCGATGTAAATCAAATGTTATTTTGTGACCTGTCATACTACTAGGCTAGGTTAAGTGGGTTTTTTAGGTTCTGTGCCCTTTTTGTACATTTTATATATTGAGTAAAACTTATATGGAGAAATTATTTAATATATGGAAATATCTATCATTACTATCTTTAGTAATGTCAACGTGTCGTTGGTAACTGTGTACCATACGTCAACGTTGGTAACACTGTGTATTATTGGTAATGTTGCTAATGTTATCGTTCGTTCGTTCGTAAGAGAAGTGACACCGTGCATCTCAATGATCTGTTTGTTTCCGATTGAAATGAACATCAAATTCGCGTAATTCACGTCATTTACTATAGGAAAACAATTATATATCGTTTCCCCAGTATGATTTCCCCACCCAAAACCCCGAGTTCCCACTGGGGGTCCCCCATTATCGTAGGATATAGATGTATATATATTTCTGAAACTATTCATTTGCGACGGACACGAGTGTCATTTTTGAAGAGATCGTATTTTTTTCTATAAGAAACAGTAGTTTTTCTCCTAGGTTACATTGCCCTGTAATTCACTACAAAAATACCGGGCAATGTCACTGTCCCTTGCCTCTGCCATTCATGAGCAGCCTTTGAAACCTTTACTGTCCATAACCCATTCACAATCACAATTTGGAAACCTTAAGTAATGATAATACCAAGTCCACAGTATACTGCTACAACAATTACGAAAAATAAGTCACTAAGGTTATTTTAGATATGAAAATAACGTAGGTTGAATAAATCTACTTTAAAATAGTTTCTCCTACTTCATAAATATAAACGAGACCACAGCAAGAGCAATTTAAATGTACGGCAGGGTGGCCAGAGAGATGACAAGAGGCCTTGTTGGCTAGTCGTATTACGTGCTATTCATAAACCAAAGTATTATTTATAATTAGCAGAGTAATTTAATTTACAATGGAAATCTTCTGGGATAGCCTTAGCTTACACCAGCCATCGGTAGAAACACAACAGACACCTTTAAATATGACAATTGTAGACAATGCCGTACCAACTTACCAAGAGACTGATTCTCGATTAGTCTTGTCTTTGCCAGCAAATACCAAATAGTACGTCTTAGACAGTACACCAAGATGTTAGTTTAACATTTGGGTGTTTTAAAACACAATTAATTGCGTGAAAATACTTACAATAAGCTAATTGTAGCAGGAGAAACACGGTTTTCTTGAACGAAACTTGCCGCACAATATCACCACAAATTAGGTCACGTGACTTTGTTTACATTTTTTGTCAACGTTCCAACAGACTTGCGAGCCACGAAGGGAACGTTCCAACAGCCTTGCGAGCCACGAAGGGGAACTGTATTTTAAACCAAGGTCTATAGACCTTGTTTTAAACCATTTATCTATCATATACTTTCGTAAATCACAATGATATATTATGAATATCTTTAATATATCATATTTCATCCAATTAATATTAAATTTGTCGTTACAGCTTCAATATTATCCTTTCATTATGCCTTATAAAACATTACATTGCAGTTTTAAATAAATTGCATGGCCTTCAAATTTAATATAATTAATAACCAACGAATATTCAGTAATGCAAAATGCTGTCTAGATAAAAATCTAAATCTGGCATTATTTCACAGCAGGTAGTAGGTTGGCCAAGGTACCTGCCACCCATCGAGATACTACTACTAGAGTGCTACTGGGACTTTGACTAACCAGATTATTATTATTATTATTATTATTATTATTATTATTGGCTAAGCTACAACCCTAGTTGGAAAAGCAGGATGCTATAAGCCCAGGGGTTCCATCAGGAAAAAATAGCCCAGTGAGGAAAGAAAATAAATAAACTATAAGAGAAGTAATGAACAATTGAAATAAAATACTTAAAGAACAGTAACAACATTAGAACATATATTTCATGTATAAACTATGAAAAATTAAAAAAAAAATAAGAGGAAAAGAAATAAGATAGAATAGTGTGCCTGAGTGTACCCTCAAGCAAGAGAACTCTAATCCAAGACGGGGTTCCTTTGCTTGAAGGTACACTTAAGCACACTATTCTATTTATTTCATCATTTCCTTTCCTCATTGGGCTATTTTTTCCTGTTGGAGCCCATATATGCCTTAAAGCATCCTGCTTTTCCAACTAGGGTTGTAGCTTAGCTAATAATAATAATAATAATAATAATAATAATAATAATAATAATAATAATAGTACGAGAAGAATATATTAAAATAAGTAAATTATTTTTATTTGGAGTAATATATTCAATTCTTAATATATATATATATATATATATATATATATATATATATATATATATATATATATATATATAAATTGATAATACAAATATATTAGAAGAGACTGATGCCAATTTTTTTCTTGGTAAGAATTCACCATTAAAAGAAAAAACTATTGTCTAAGCTTCCAAATTCTTTCAGATAAAATGTCTTTTTTATAAAATAATGCTACAAAATACAATTACATTTAAGAAATAAAGTGCATTAGATCCCATTATTGTTTTATTTGACTGTAAAATTAGAAATATTAAAGGGTTTTTAGTCATCTAGTTTGGTAATGTGGCAAAAAAAAAATTGGTTTTATGTCTTATAAAACATTAATATACCATTTTAAAGGCAATTTTTAGTCTTAGAATTGAATACAGTTAATCATTAAAGGATATTCCATCCTAGAGATAGCTATATATTGATGAAAACCTTAAAAATAGAGATTTATTATTAGCAGACGAA
>NW_027170269.1:0-28678 GCF_036898095.1 Palaemon carinicauda
TCCACATTTGTTACGCCTATGAATATTTCCATTGATTAACTTGAATATCCAGCCTAGATGTTCCTGCTGACTGTAATGTCAGGTGGGCCTACAATTCAATGCTCTATATATACAAAAGCTGTAATGCCATAGAGGCCTACAATGCAATGCTTAAAGCGTATAGATGCAGAATCTCTAATGTCATATTGGTCTACAATGCAACGCTTAAAACATGTGTATGGAGAATCTATAATGTCAGATAGGCCTTCAATGCAACGGTTAAAACATATAGATACAGAAGCTGTAATGTCAGATAGGCCTATAATGCAACGCTTAAAGCATTTAGATGATTTAAAAGGAAAACATGACGGTGCTTTTATGCTTTGACATCACCGCACTTGAAGGATCATAGTCCTTTAGGCCTAGCCAATACGAGCTGGTGATTAACTGACTTATGAAAACTCGCTTATTAAGCCATTTTCTAATCTTGCTTTCTAGTTTGGCACTTTTCCTTATTTCTTCATCTGTGTCTTTGATCTAACTGATTTTATTCTTTTATTAGCGTATTTAAATTATCTATGGATAATAGAAACACTTAGGATTTCCTCTGTTCCTTTCATGTAGCCGCTTCTCTCACTCCGAGCAACTTGCACGAAAGCAAGTTATCTCCTCGATTTCAAGGACAAAAATGCTCATACAATTACTTATCCCATATAGAAATGATTAATTCCCTTAGTAGAAATATTTTATTTTGATAAATATATAATTCATATTAGTTTTGGAATGGAATTTCAATTTCGAGGCTTTTATGATTAAAGAATCACATTGAAATTTAAAATATCGATATATCATGAAATTATTTTGATGGTTTCTGCGCGTCATCTATTCCTTCTCTTTCGAAACCTAACCTTTCTTTACCTTTGTAGTTAAGCAACTAAAACTGTTTCTTATTTAATCGTTAAATCTATTTTTAAATAATAAATGTTATTACTTTAACGATTCCTTCTGACTTTCTGCTAGCTCACTCTTCCTCAGCTCTCTCTCTCTCTCTCTCTCTCTCTCTCTCTCTCTCTCTCTCTCTCTCTCTCTCTACTGCTTAACTTTTTGCTCTGGATAGTTTACGCCCTTCTTCTGCCTCCAACTAAATCACTTTTCATTCATTCCCAAGGTATCCTACTTCCCTGGGACTCGCTGCTATAACACTTTCTCTTTTACTCGATAGACCCTGTGTAACAACAAATTTCTCTTTCCTGGACCTAAAGAGAAGTCTCCCTACCGGGGCCTCTTTCTCCGTCCCCGCCATGCCAGTCACCTTCCCCCTTTTCTCCCCTGTAACCTTGTTTAGTGGCAGCAGGAGGGACCTGTCCCTCGTTCCGTTATACGGGTATTGACTTTGCAGATGGAACGCTTGGTATCTTACCATTAACTCCACCTGAGAACCCAATTCCAGGCTGCTGAATGAGGATAAGCAGTTCACTCCAAACTCCCACTACTTTTTGGCCTTACCTCATTAGCTTTGGCTATATAAATTTAATGTAGTTTAAACCATTTAATCTGTAAAGTAATATATCATCTCATTGTTTAATTAACCCCATTAGCATTAACGTAAATAAACTTAACCCTTTTCACATTGCAAACGTCTTTTTACAATTCTAATTAAGCTGATTCCATTTTACATTCTCTTACGGCCTGACAACGCAAGAGCCCGTGTTTTACGTAAGGTAAGGCCATCTTAACACACACACACACACACACACACACACACACACACACACACTGCAGTTGATGATTTGTTTCCTTCACGATTCCTTTTATTTTTGGTGTTTAAAACGCCTTCAAATATTTTTCCTTTTCTTCCACAACATTTTTTATATTATCTTCGAGAAAACTTGGATATCTATGTTAATTAAGTTGATAGAATGCGAAACGACTGTATTATTATTATTATTATTATTATTATTATTATTATTATTATTATTATTATTATTATTATTATTATTATTAGCTAAGCTACATCCCTAGTTGGAAGAGCAAGATGTTATAAGTCGAAAGGCTGCAAAAGGGGAAAATAGCCCAGTGAGGAAAGGAAATGAATAAACGATATACGAAGTAATGATAAATTAATATAGAATATTTTAAAAAGATTAATATAGATATATCATAAATAAACTATAAGAAGAATTATGTCAGCCGATTATGAAGATCATTCCACAACATGGTCACAGGTGGAATAAAACTTCTAGAGTATTGTGTAGTATTGAGCCTCAAGATGAAGAAGGCCTGACTATTAGAATTAACTATATGCCTAGTATTACGAACGGGATGAAATTGTCCGGGAAGATCCAAATGTAAAGGATGGTCAGAGTTATAAAGAAAATCTTAAGCAACATGCATAATCAACTAATTGATCAGCGGTGCCAGAGATTAATATCTAGATCAGGAATAAGAAACCTAATAGCCCGTAAATTTTTGTCCACCAAATTGAGATGGGACTAAGAAGAAGAAGAAGAAGAAGAACGAGAAGAAGAGGAAGATGACGAAGAAGAAAATTACTTGAACAGCTGAGCCTATCTATTGTTTTTGCTCTGCAATGAAAGCATAATTTTTAACCTTGTTTTCAATTATGCCTCAAAAATACCTTGTCAGTAGGCAACGGGTTCTCTGGTGTGTTGCAAGAAGTATAAAACGATCAAAAACATATTATCATCTATATTCTATAAGAACAACATTATGTCCAGCTTTCAGGAGTCGGAAATTTAGTCTGAACCCTGGGTCAGTGAGATGTGCTTTGAAAGAGGAAAGAATTTCCACCTTCAACTTCAATAGTCGATGATATTTGTTAGTCCTATAAATATTTCCATTCATTTACTTGAATACCAAACCTCCAATATCCCATTGAACAGTCACAAATAATTTCCAATATATCACTACAACTGTTGTTTCTTCGTAGCTAAACAATACTTTTAGACAAAGTGTGATAATATATATATATATATATATATATATATATATATATATATATATATATATATATATATATATATATATCATTTGTACAATTGAATTGATCGTATTTGCTACTACTGAAGGAACACGCAAGAAATATAATTGCTGGATTTCAGAACATCTGCACAAAAACAACGATGTTCTCCAGCTTACTGCAATGTCACATAGGCCCACAATGCAACGCTGAAAACATTTAGATGCAAAAGCATCTCTTTCTTCAGACAAATTACATTATTCTTTCATATTTATGACATTGAGAGAGAGAGAGAGAGAGAGAGAGAGAGAGAGAGAGAGAGAGAGAGAGAGAGAGAGAGAGAGAGAGAGAGAGAGAGAGAGGATAATAATAAGGCTACGAGAGAGACCAAGACCTTCCAAAGGGAGAGCTGCCAAGTACAAAATGGGAAACGAGAAAGGAAAAAGGAAAATAAGAAAAATAAGAGAAAAAGCGAAAAATCAAAATGGAAATCTGGTCGACACAATCCTTGTCCTAAAGAGTTGAAAACATTTCAAAGGAAAACATGACGAGGCTTTTGATATCGCCCTACTTGAAGAATCTTCTTCAACCGAAGAAAAGACGCTTGAGTTAGGCAGGTGGCTGACTGTTGTGCAAATTAGCTTATTACTAATCCATTTTCTAATCTTTCTTTCTAGTTGATGCGGCACTCTTCCCTATTTCTTCTTTATTTCTTCCTTATTTCTTTATCTTTGGCTCTGAACAAACTGATTTTAGTCTTTGATTAGCGTATTTAAAGTGTCAATCAAGGTCTGAAACACTAGTGATTTCCTCTGCTCCTTTCTTGTTGAAGCTCCTCTCATCAAGAGCAACTTCTACAGAAGAAAATTAGCTACTCGATTTTAGGAACAAAATATTCATACAAATAATTAGTTATCCCATTTAGAAATAATTAAGTCCCTTTGGTAATATATTTCTTTTTTGATAAATGTATAATTGACATTATTTTCAGAATTTAATTCAAATTTTAACGGTTTAATAATAAAAGATCACATAGAAATGTGAAAGATCGATATATTATGAAATTATTTTGATGGCTACTGGGCGTGAGGTTTGTATGGATGTTGCCGTCTATTACTGTCAGTCCTTTGAAAAATATCCCTTTTCTTCTATATTACTTATCCTTGAGAGAATAGGATCGTCTGCATTACTTATCCTTGAGAGAATAGGATCGTCTGTATTACTTATCCTTGAGAGAATAGGATCGTCTGCATTACTTATCGTAAGAGATATTTACTGGTAATTAAGAGCGAGTAATGAGACAAGTTTAAACACTTATGACTAGTTCGTTGTTGAGCTGAGCGAAGCTATTCTATTTCTTTCATAGGTTAGTATACCTACAATTCCTAATAAGATGTATATCTCTCTCTCTCTCTCTCTCTCTCTCTCTCTCTCTCTCTCTCTCTCTCTCTCTCTCTCTCTCTCTCTCTCTCTCTCTCCATCATATATTTTTGTAATTGAGGTTTATATATAGTTTTCTCGAGTTAACATTAGGCCTATGCACGGTTCTCCAGATGGAGATTAAGAACGTGTAAGGAGAAAAGTTCAAAAACTCAGGAATAGTGCTTTGTTGATCGAAGCAAATCTATTCTAACTTATCCATATTACTTATATAACATTAAAGGTCAAGTGATAGCAGATAGCAGAAAGGTGAATTTTAGAATTATTTCTTATTCTCTCTAATGATAAAATCATTATCTGAATTATACGAATAGCTAGATTAATTTGCAAAAGTAGATAAATGTATAATGAACAAAGAAATTGAACCTAAATATCTAACTAATCGAAAAAGTTTATGTTAATCCAATTTTTATATATATATATATATATATATATATATATATATATATATATATATATATATATATATATATATATATATATATATATATATATATATATATATATATATACACACATATATATATATATATATATATATATATATATATATATATATATATATATATATATATATACATATATATACATATTACATTAAACATATATGTACAGATAAACACACACACTATATATATATATATATATATATATATATATATATATATATATATATATTATATACAAATATATTCCTATGTATATATATAATATATATATATATATATATATATATATATATATATATATATATATATGCATAAACATCCAAACACACACACACACACACACACACACATATATATATATATATATATATATATATATATATATATATATATATATACACAGTATATATATATATATATATATATATATATATATACATATATATATATATATATATATATATATATATATATATATATATATATATATACGTGCGTGTAGGAATATATATATATATATATATATATATATATATATATATATATATATATATATATATATATATATATATATATATATATATATATACATACCTACATACATACATACATACATACATACATACAATGTCAGTAAAAGTTAAGTGACTCTTATAGGTGAAATGAGATTGAAAAATTTAGTAAACATTAAAGCAGGTGTAAGTAAAATATATAAAATGCAGCCCCCCAAAAAGACCAGTAAAGATTAAAGTCATGAAGGTAAAAAGAACGTCATATAATTAAATAAAAAATATAACAACAACGGATATATTCAACTTCCTCTCCTTACATTTTAGAAAGGCAACAATTGCACCAGAAACTGTATTTTTGAGGCAGTATGAAATTGGCTCTTCAGTTAAGGCTATGTCAAAACAAGGACCGTTTTGTCGAATGAGAGATCACTGGTGAACAAGCATCGAGTGGCAAAACTACACTAATTGCTCTAAAACAGATGAGATTAAACACACGACCAGAGGACCTGTCATTCAATTGACATATCTAGAAGTCAGGGCATTATTTTGTCATTTCACAATTCCCTGGGATGGTTATGATATAACAAAAGTTCTTGACCTTATTTTGATATATACAAAGTACCTGGAATTGTTTGGACATATGAAAAGTCACTGGAATTGTTTTGACATGTGAAAAGTCAATTCTTGCACCAGCCTTCCTTACTCTCTTCACTTCTTTCCAAAACTTCTTCTTATCCTCTTCATATGACTGACCCAGTCCCTGACCCCACCTCAGGTTAGCTGCCCTCTTTGCCTCAAGTACCTTGCGCTTTACTTCCACTTTTTTCTCTCAATATTTTTCATACTTCTCTATACTATTACTCTGCAGCCATTCTTCAAAAGCCCTCTTTTTCTCTTCCACTTTTACCTTCACTCCTTCATTCCACCATTCACTGCCCTTCCTCATGCTGCCTCCAACAACTTTCTTGCCACATACATCACTTGCAATCCCAACAAAATTTTCTTTTGCTAACTTCCACTCCTCCTCTAAATTACCAGTTTCTCTTACTCTCACCTCGTCATATGCCATTTTCAACCTTTCCTGATATTTACTTTTTACCCCCGGTTTTATTAGCTCTTCAACCCTCACTAGCTCCCTTTTACATCCACCTACTCTATTCCCCCACTCTTTTGCTACAACTAATTTTCCTTCCACCAAAAAATGATCAGACATACCGTTAGCCATACCCCTAAACACGTGCACGTCTTTCAATCTTCCAAACATTCTTTTAGCTGTCAACACATAATCCATTAATGCCATTTCTACTACTCTTCCATTTGCCACTCTTACCCATCTTTCTTTTTAAAAAAGCTAGCACTTATTACCATCTCTTGTTCAACACACATATCTACCAGTCTCTTACCACTCTCATTTTCACCTGGTACGCCATACTTCCCAATGACACCTTCTACCTCTCCAGTGCCCACTCTAGCATTTAAGTCACCCATGACAACTACATAATTCCTTCTACCCAGTCCTTCTACACACCTAGTTAATTCATTCCAGAACTCATTCCGCTCTTCTTCACTTTTCTCACTACCTGGCCCATACGCACTGACAAACGCCCAACATTCCCTACCCAACCTAACCCTTACCCACATTAACCTAGATGATATCTCCTTCCATTCCACAACTTTACCTGTCATCCATTCACTCAGCAATAAAGCCACACCCTCTCTCGCTCTTCCCCTTTCAATCCCAGACACTCTACCAGACATTTCACCAAACATCACTTCACCCTTTCCTTTCATCTTTGTCTCACACAAGGCCAATACATCCATCCTTCTACTTCTAAACATACTTCCAATCTCACATCTTTTACTATCTATCGTACTACATCCACGCACATTCAAACACCCCAAAACTAGAGTGCGGGGAGCAATCACTCTCCCCCCAGCTCCATCTTATTGATAATGTCTCACAGGATTTTTATACAGGAGAGGGGGTTCCCAGCCCCCTCGTCCCGTCCCTTTTAGTCGCCTCTTACGACACGCAGGGATAACGTTGGCGCTATTCTAATTGTTTTTATGCCCCCACGGCCACAGGGGTCACAATATTATAGGTAAGGATAAAATAAAACTTGGGCCAAATAACAAACAACCTTTGTAAACTACTAACCTGATCTCGTAGTGTACACAAAGTCATGTACGGTCTTTGTGGAACATAAAACAGCTTACCATCACTTGGTTTAGTCAAGGTTCCTCCAAATACAGGCCATAACCCTCCTAGAATCCTGAAAAGTGAAGACTTTCCACATCCATTAGGTCCACAAACTAAAACATTCTGGCCCGCATGGACCTCAAAATTCAGTTCCTTTACCAGAACATCTCCATTGGAGTAACTAGAGGGACTTTTCAAACCGGATAACATTGTCTTCACAGATGACTTTACCTGAATTTGCAATAAGAGGCTTGGCCACAGCACCCTTTATAAGTTTGTTGTCTAACATCGTTCGTTGATATGTTCCTGCATTCAAGTCTCCCAGTACAGTCATAAGCTCCTGAACTCTAGCTGTGAATCCAGCTAGTCTTGTCACTTCTCTTCCAGCTAAGACAAGTCTCCCAATAGCTTCTGCAAGTTTCACTAACATTCTTCCACTCCTATAATAATCCTGCATTCGTGTTTTGTACTCGGCACTGGCAAGTTTTGATGCAGTTAGATATGGATATGCCACAACAGTGAACCCCACACATGTTGACAAATATTTAGCAATGATGTTATCAATGAAGCCCATGTTGAACCGAAAGGAGATAAATTTGCGAAGATGCTGAACCAGTCTTCCAAAGGATGAGTCAATATTTTTTTTCTCACGTATATTTCCTTGATAATACAATCCTCTTTCTTAAAACTTCCAGAATTGTATGACTTTTCTCCACTTGAGAGAAGGGTCCCTCAATCTCATCTTTCTTTTCTTATATTTAAGGTGAGACGTCGATCGGAAGGAAGATTTTTATATATTTCTATTCGAGGGTTTTTTTTTTTTCATAAGGTGAATGTTTTTTTATCATGCCAAACTCCCCAAAATTTAGACCAACAAGAATTATTGGAGATAATAGTTCAAAGGGAATTGATATTTTATGATGAATAGTTAACTGCATAAAATATAAAGAACATTTTTAGATATTTCCATTTTTAATATAATCTTTATATTTTGAATAGTGCAAAAGACGTTCCAACCCTTGCGACTACATCAGATTATCTTTTAAAGATTAATCACCACCTATCCTTTATTTGTCTCACTCGTTTCAGAAGAATGGAGTAAACAAAGCAATCTAATAACGTCATCAACAGGAGAGAATAACTTTTTCTGACGTTAAGGAGTATTTACGCGGTTGAGGGGGACGAGGAAATTGATTGCAAATTGAAAACCGCTGAGATGAGGAGAGCTGACCAGGTCAGAGACAAACTGAGCCAGGTGGAAAGTCCTTTGATCCCTTTTGGGAAACTGTAAAATCTAATGACGTGATAAACATAATGTCATTATTCAATATATCTTTAATTCTTAAAAGACTGATTTGCGGTTGAAAAAAACTGAAAATGCTTACTTCTATATTTCTTCTAAATATTTCACTGGAATTCATATACATCGCAAGAATATGTAGTTATAGTTCGCGTGAAAATATCAGGCTAAAAAGTCTTGAATTGCGCAAAATGTTTTAAACTTAACTCATTCTAAAAGATATCTTTCATTCAATCACTATTCTGTCTCTTTTCGATATATGTTACTCGTCTGGCTAGTCCCATCCAATTTAATACCAATCAACCAATTCCTTTATGGCAGCTTTTACTTTTCACTCCTGTGTAGCTTTACTCTGACAGGACCTCTCTCGATACTAAGTTGAAAAGGATATGTCACTGGTCATTAACCCTAAAGTTTTTACCAAATTCACATATTTTGAAAAACTTGGATGACAAATCGCCTTAAAAACACACACACACAATTGGTGCCTAAATGTCGGTCATTAGGAAGACCACTTTTAAGAATTGATTAAAAATAAAAATTAATTATGTGTTCCGGAAATACTTTACGGGAATGAAAGATTTATCATGACTTTCTCAGAAGGGTTAACTGGACCCAAACTAAAATATAGACTAAATCATAGTGTAATCAAGAGTACACTTGACTCAAATACATAAAGTGTAGGCTGCTTTTCTGTAGATTTCGCTAATGATCTCTCTAAAGATTTGAGAGGTGTTTCCTCAGAGATACAAATCGAGACATGACCTTAACATAAAATATATTACCTTTCAGAGTATTCCTCGTCCAGGAGACAAGAACAAATAGAACAGGGTAAAGAAATATTGCATTTCGAGAACAAAATGCCGTTAGGGTATGCACTCTATAGCAGTTTGCGACAGAAAATAGAATGAGACCTTAAGAGGGGCTACAACTCTTAGTTTACTTAGTCGATCATTGGAGGCCGTCTGTAAGGATAACTCTGTCTTTTTGCCTCGCTCTCTAAATAGATCCTTATCTAATAGATCATTGATTTTCCCCGCAAACTACCTGCAATCTCAAAGTTTGCTGATTCTCCGCACAGCAACAATATGAAACAACCACTGATGCCAATCCCCCCCTCCCCCCTCTCTCTCTCTCTCTCTCTCTCTCTCTCTCTCTCTCTCTCTCTCTCTCTCTCTCTCTCTCTCTCTCTCTCTCTCACAATAGTCACCTTTAATGGAAAAATCTCGAAAAGTTTGTTTTCAAAACATGATTTTTTTCCCTCGCGAATGATTCGACTGACTTCCTCAAGGTCTCTGATCCAATTAAAATACAAACAGCCACCTAGAAAAATATGTTAAGGAAGGGGAATTAGAAGCATATGACAGGAGGGTTCAATTGAAGCTAACTCAATAAGATAAATACGCAACAAAAACACAAGGAAAACACGGTGATTTAGGTAAAAAAAAAAAAAATAATAAATCTATCATACGCAAAATCCTCTGCCACGATTTGTGAATTTAACGGAAACTGAAGGTGCACAATTGTCTGTGTGAAAGGTTTGGGGGTGCACTTGAAGAAATGTGAACTATGAATGTCCTTTTGGACATTTACATAATCAAATTTAATATTCCATAACAGAGTTATTCCCATTGTTTTATCCACATTGGTTCCCTTTAAATATTTATCATAGTAAACTAAAAAAAAAAACTTAGAAAGTATTTTGCATAAAGCAATTTTTGATCACCAGAAAATTAGGACTACCAAAGAAAAAGTGATTGTGCAAGGACTACGTCATAATGGAGGGTTGCAAGATATCTATCTTAATAAGTCAATTAATCATGGCCAATGCAGGGACTATGAAGTAAATAAAATTGGCACACATATTTCACTCACTTACACAAAACATAATTAAAAGGAGGCAGGATACACACCAAAAAACTATTTCAAAACTTTAAAAACCCATCACTTTTATCATGACTAATGTGTATCTTCTATTAAAGATATAAATTAAAAAGCTTGATTTTTTTTATTACTTTTATCACTTTTTCCTTTATTCTGTTATCATTTGCACTACGATAAAAAACCGTCTGATCGACGAACTAACTACTCTCGCATTTCTAACACGTCATACATTAGACAAAGAGAAATTATAAGATTTGAGAGAGAGAGAGAGAGAGAGAGAGAGAGAGAGAGAGAGAGAGAGAGAGAGAGAGAGAGAGAGAGAGAGAGAGAGAGAAACTCAACTTACTCATTTCACAAAATTAGCGTTATCATCAGTTATACCATTTCTTTATTCCAGTTTGATGCATTTGTAATAAAAATGTTTTTATCAAAGATAAGATTGTCTTTCGCATTACGTGAATGTACTAAAAAAATTTTTTTCGAGACAACCGTCGAGGTGAACGGATGGTAGTTCCAGAGCTCCTTCATTTCAGCTTACTTGTGGTATTTTGCCGAGGATTGTGTATGAAGTGACAGTAAATACATCGGGCAAGGGATTTTTGGTGTGGTGTGGTGTAGTATTTTTGAATAGCAAAGTTTGGAGTGGGAAATACCTATGCCGTACGGCCAAGGAAAAAACATGGCCTCGGGTGATGTTGACGTCACCAATACGTCTTGTTAGACGTAAGATGTGTGGTTATTCCCCACCCCTTAGGAGACAGGACTCCATAGGGCTACTTTTTTCTTTTAGCCCTGAGTATAGTGAAGTTTGCGATGTAGTTTTTGATATATTGAAAATTGATCATAATGATATCGAGGGTTTTCAACAATTGAGTAAAGCAAAATTTGTCTTGAAATTTAGTAAATCTGGCGCATTCCAGTCCTTTTGTGAAACTTACGACGAGAAAGATGTTGATGTTGGAAATGGGAAATCTGTCAGAATCATTAACTTCAGCAGACAATACACATATATATCGATTCGCTACGCTCCCTTTGAAATGGAAAATGACATTTTGGAAAGTATTCTCGGAAAGTATGGGAACGTTTTTGGGATAAGGCGAAACAAGTTCTCACATGGGAGAGCAGAGGGAATGTTAAATGGCACTCGCAGAGCAAGGATGGAACTGAAGCAGAGTATACCTTCGTCACTGAATATCCAAGGACATAATGTTGTCCTATACTATAGTGGGCAGAAAAAAAAAAAAAAAAAAAAAAAAAAAAAAAAAAAAAAAAAAAAAAAAAAAAAAACATGCTACAAATGTGGTAGGGAGGATCATATGGCTGCTGAGTGCAGTTATGAACTGGATGGCAAAATAAACGTATATAGCAGCACTGATTTTCCCGAGATCCAGGCTAAACGGAACAGGGCCCCTAATGTAGAAGAAAGTAGGGGAACTGGAACGTCTGTGAATAACGTCAATCGAGAGAAAGCTTCAGTCACCAGTAACGCGGAGGAACATGGAACAGAAAACAAAACGGAGGGACATGGATTGGAAAACAAAACGGGGGGACTTGGAACGGAAAACAAAACGGAGGAACATGGAACGGAAAACAAAACGGAGGAACATGGAACGGAAAACAAAACGGAGGAACTTGGAACGGAAAACAAAACGGAGGGACATGGAACGGAAAACAAAACTCGAAATAGCCAGCACGTATGTAAACTTCCAGGTAATATGACTTCGAAAGAAACACAACGAGCTGATGAGGTAGAACCAGGGGAAGAGAAAGAACCACGCCTGAAGTATAATCAAGAGGCATCAGTTGAAGAAATAATTGAAGTGTTAAGTGGCAGCCAGGAGGAAAACACCACGGAAACAACTATAGTGGTAGCTGAAATACATAGAGAGGATGTAAGTAGTGATATAGGTTCACAAAATTTTTCTCAGTTAAGCGTAAATGAAGACGACAGAGAAATGTGTGCTGCGTTAAGTAGGCTAAACGAGACAAAATTGTAACGATGAACAGACAATGGACGTAATTGATGAAGTGGCGGATTCAGAAGACGATTCAACTAGTGGTTGTATAGATAATTCAGCATTGCCGAAGATACCGGTAAGGAACAGCAGTGGGTGGTAAGAGTCAAGAAAGGGGGTAAACTCAAAATGACAGAGAATAAAAGCACGAAACTGACTAGCGTAAAGAGACGGAAATTGCTTGGATAAGTGCCGATGTATTCATTTGCTTAACCCTTTTTTAAATATCATGGCTTTGATTGTTTCAACATTAAATATTAATGGATTAAATGATGAAAGGAAGCAAATGAAACTAGTTTCATTTGCCAGATTTTACAAATTAGACGTAATAATGTTGCAAGAACATAACATTGAAGACGTAAACACCTTAGATCACTTGAGTAAAGACGTTAAAGTGTTTATAAACCACACTACTTGCTTAAAGGGAGGGGTTGCCATATTAGTCAACAAGCGTTTATCGCCCATTGCTGTTATAGGCCAAGAGGTAGATCATGAGGGAAGAGTTCTAAGCTTAAGGATAAGAGTCGGTGGAGAAGTAATTCATTTACTAAATGTCTATGCCCCTTCCGGCTCGAATAAGAAGAAAGAAAGGGAAGAATTTTTTGATAGGCTCCTTTATTTTTTGAGACACAATGTCGAAAATATAATATTCGCAGGAGACTTTAATTGTATAACTCACATAAAAGATGTAAGTACTTGGGATGAATCTTTGGTTTCCAAAAATCTTAGAGAGTTGATTAGGGCGACCGGCGTAAAGGATACCGCCAAGGACAACTTGATAACCGAATATACATATGTTAAGGAGAAATATGCTTCCCGCTTAGATAGAATCTATGTCAAAAGTTTGTTTAATCACATTATTTCTTGTTCCACTGTACCCGTCACATTTTCAGATCATTGTATGGTGATTACTAGTTTTAACTGCTTGGCAACCAAAACGGGTAAAGGTACTTGGAAATTAAATGTCAGCATCCTCTCAAGGAATGAGGTTAAAGAAAATTTTGAAACGCTATGGCAGTTTTTAAAAGGAGAGAAAAATAAATTCATCGATATCATTAAATGGTGGAATTATTGTCAGGAGAATTTTAAAGTATTTTTTTATTAAAATGTCAAAGAAAATCTCAGCAGAGAGATATGGGTTAATAAACTTAATGCAGCACAGATTAAAAGCATTATATCAAATCGCCAATTCTGGAAGTACAGATTTTGAAGCGATCACTTCTTTAAGTAATAAAATTGAAAAGATGCAAAACGAAATTTGTGAGGGAGTAAAATTAAGACCAGAATCAAAGACAATTTGGAAGGAGAAAAAATTTCAACTCATTTATTAAAGAGAGAGAAGAATGCTAGAAGTAATCACTTGATGCAGAACATTACTGGCCAAAATGGTTATGTATTAAGATCCACTGATGCAATTTTAAATTATGCTAAATATTTTACGAAAAGTTGTACAGCAAAGTAGAAGGAGACTCTCGGTATCAAGAGAAACTGCTGAACTTATGTTGTAATCAATTAAATGATATAGACTGTAGAAATTTAGATTGCAATGTAAGCAAGTTTGAATTAGGAGGTGTAATACAAAATTTAAAGACAGGGAAGGTACCAGGATTGGATGGATTACCATCAGAGTTTTACAAATTACCATCAGAGTTTTACAAAGAATTTTGGTATGTAATTAGAGATGATTTTCTGGAGGTTGTGAGGCATGTTTTAGACAGCCAACAGGTTTGCTCTTTAGAAAATACGGGTATAATAAGACTGTTGAGCAAAGGAGGTGATAATCAAGATTTGCGTGGATGGCGACCAATCTCATTGTTGAACGTAGACTACAAAATTATAGCTAAATTACTAGCCAATAGATTAAAGAAGGTAATGCATAAATTAATATCTGTGGAACAATTTTGTAGTGTTAAAGGTAGGTCAGTAGTGAATTGTAATAACAATATCAGGGATATTATTAATTATGCATTTGAAAAGGATCCTGAAATGGCAGTTCTGAAATTAGACTGGAATAAAGCTTTTGATACTGTAAACCATGATTTTCTGTTGAAGATTATGAATAAGTTAGGTATTCCAGATGTGTTTAATAAATGGATAAAAATACTATATGATAACTGTCGTAGTGTTTTATGTATAAATGGGGGTGTTGAGTAATGCTTTTCCAGTAATGAGATCTGTAAGGCAAGGATGTCCCCTTTCCATGCTACTCTATGTAATTACCAAGAATCCTTATATTTAAGTATTAAGAGCAACAAAAACACTGTACCACCAAGGCTTCCTAAATGGATGGACCATATGCTTGCAAGGGTTTGCTGATGACTCCTCGGTTTTTGTATCTGAAGAGCAATCAATTGTAGAAGTTTTCGAAGAAATCAAAGTTTTCGAGAAAGCAAGAGGTGCACTTTTAAACAAGAGTAAAAGTAGCATTACTGGAGTTGGAAAGTGGCATAGTGAAAAAGATTGGCCTATTAATTGGTTAAGCACAGAAAGCAATTTGAAGATCCTGGGTATTTATTACTGCGAAAACGCAAAAAGGACAATAGAAATAAACTGGAATACAGTTGTACATAATTTAGAGAAATCAATAAACATTCTTTCGGATAGATGTCTTTCCATTTTTCAAAAGGCTATTATTGTGAATTCCATTTTGTTATCAAAAGTGTGGTACTTATCTCATACGCTTCCGTTGAGTAAGATCTACTCACAGAAAATAAATTCCTTAATTTTCAGGTGTCTGTGGCGTGGTAGTTACCAGCCCATCCGCAGAACAACCTTGTTGTTGCCCAAAAGTGAAGGGGGATTAGGCATAACAGACGTGTTTCATAAAGCAGCCGCAATTTTAACGGCCTCGAGTCTTAAAGAATCACTTGAAGGAAGACTCTTTAATATTTATTACTGTAGATTTAGTCTAAGTTATTTAATAAAAACAAAACGTTACAGTGAGTTATCATATGTATCTTCCCTGTATTGTTCTGGTGTGATAGAAAACGTAAGGAAAATAACTAGACATAAGAAATTTCCCAACATGAAAAGCAAGGATGTATATGAGACGATAATTGTTAGGTCACAACCAGTAGTAGAAGCGAACTAACCGTTGCTACAGTGGAGTGGAGTATGGGAGAATGATAACAATCCAATTATAGGATTAAAAGAAAGAGAAGTTATGTTAAGTACTTACATGAAAGGTTACCTACTAATGGAAGACTAGAGATGTTGGGAATTAGGAAAGATGGTAATTGTGAGTTTTGTGGCCAAACAGAATATACACTGCATATAGTTTACTTTTGTAAAAGAGTTAAAAATGTATTTCAATGGTTTAAGAGTAAATTTGAAGTTTTGTGTTTTGTAGAAGGTAAGGAATGAATCAAATTATTGATGTTAGACATTAAAACTAAGTGTAAAAAAGATAGGAACACAGCAGTTCTTCTAATTTGTAATTATGTGTATAGCATATGGATAAGCCGTATGCAGAAACTTGGTGAAAATGATATTCTTGGTTTTCTCAGAGGAAGATTAAATTATGTGAGATGGTTTGCGTCAATTTTGTATAAGGAAAAATTGAAGAAACTTGTTACAAAGGAGTTCCTGTGTTCAACTATTTAATTGACAAAATGTAAATATTGTATTTTGTTATTTTAAATAAAAGTTGAAAAAAAAAATTACTATGAGCGTTAGGTTCCCAGTCAATCTAGACTTGTTTCCGCAAACGTTCCCAAAAAAACGGGTACTTTATCTTTTCTGTAATAAGCTCGTTTGAGATTAACTATTTGGATTAAGGGTCGGCTTAGGTTTATGGTTTTTTGCCTGGTTCAACACTTCTTGTATTTTACAATTTCAAGTCCAGTCTCAACATCTTCATTGTTGCCCTTTTATCAACTTTGGTGGAGTGAAATTGTTGTTTGAATAATTGAAGCACTTTAGTTTATAACTTCAATAGTTAGGAAGATCATTGTTTTTCCGAAAGAAAATACTATATAAAAAATCTTTTTTACGTTAAAATTTCTTTTGCTATAATATTGGATAGATCTTGAAAATAATCTATTTGATTAGCAATTCAGTAACAATGGACATCTACTTTCCCATGACATTGTCGTGTTTATCGAATCTGTTGATGTCTATTGTTTATGCAAATATAAACTACAAACAGAGGCTATACTGCACGCAACCATAGCAGGAAAAAATCTAACTTATTATCTAAAGACATCTCTTTGGGCCACAGTCTTCAGTTCTATAATACTTTATATTAAAATATATATAAAATCTTAATATACTTTATTGACGGCCAAAAAAAAAAGAACCAAAGCGTTATTATACAAAACAATATTCCAATTTCGTTGGCAGAATAAACAAACAAAAGATATCCCAATCCAGTTCACTATGAGGCAGAGATGATGAGGATTAGCATTAGCTAGAAACCCTGAATCCTAATTATAATGCAATCTATTTCCAAAGAAATTAAATGGATGATAAACTATTTATCGAAGAGCCGAGCTTAGTCCCTTAATCACCTTTTGGACGTACCCATATCTTATATGGCTTTCCTCTTTGGTGCATTGAGAGAAAGAGAGAGAGAGAGAGAGAGAGAGAGAGAGGAGAGAGAGAGAGAGAGAGAGAGAGAGAGAGAGAGAGAGAGAGAGAGAAATTTAGTCTAGTTCACTGCCGACCTCTGTATGTATAAGTGAGATTACATACGTGATTAATCCTAAGATCATTCTTGTACTGAAAATGGTTTGATTTTATAAGAGTTTCCACCAAACAACGTGCGCGTATACGTGTCTTTGCCTTCAATAATATATTACCGTAAATATGAAGGAACTTTCCAAACTTTCCCTCCGTATGCCAAGAGATGGAAAATGAATATTCGGAAATAACATGAGATGGAGATAAGATTTTCGGTGTCCTGGAGGGTATTGCCGTAAAAGGGAGTTGCTTTCTACTGTATATAGTGAGTGGAGGCAAGCGATAAATGTCTTACTTTCAAGACGACACGACTTTACTGGGAAATTTTAGCTTGTTTTTCATTTTCCTCCAAATCTCAGCATATCACCGGAACAGAAACATGTTCTGAAAATGGTTCATGTGCGAACGTTAAGTGGGACGTGGCGTTATATTGTTGCGACATGACAACAAAATCAGATTCATGTTGACTTTTCGGGAAAATTTCTATTCTAGAATCTATCTAATGATACATTATGATACATTGCACGAGGGCAGAAAAAGTATATATATTTTACAGTTTTCTTAAAAACACCTCTCTCTCTCTCTCTCTCTCTCTCTCTCTCTCTCTCTCTCTCTCTCTCTCTCTCTCTCTCTCTCTCTCTCTCTCTAACATGACCGAGATAATAATTCAGAAAAGATCGATTATCCATCAACCACACACTCGCCACGGGAATAAGGTAAAGGGCCACATCTCGTTAGGCTTCAGGTAAAGAGGTTTGTGCAATTTATCCCAAGATTCTGCAGATTTTGTCAGGTCATTTATTTTGTCTTATTTTCCTTAGAGCAAAGAACATCAATCAAAACCAGAATTCAATATATAGATAAGTAATGTAGTCTTTCCAATACTTAACCAATAAAATATTGGGTGACTTTAATTGGCAATAGAGAAACGTTAAGAACTTTTATGAAGTATTTGATTTGAGATGTTATTGCACAGACAAAAGCTACAAATGGAACTGAAACTGGCTTAGAAAAACACTAAGAACATCGTTAACACAAATTCACTTGCACTTATGTCCTATTGTAACACCTGATCATGGCCTTGCCTGTCCAATGCCTGGCCTCTGACCTAAGTTTTACAATTCAATATAATACAATCTTCTTAAAAAGGTGAAAAACTTTTCTGCATTATCTATTCATTTTGATCAGTAACTTAGTCAACGAAATCCAATGGAAAACAAAACCAGAAAAGGTTCATCTTACAATATCCTGTTTCTTAAAGGATTTCATAGGTAAAAAAATGCGCTAAAATATGAGATAGAAATGAAAATATACAGAAGATCAGGGTGAAATGTATTTCTTATCCCCTTTAAGCATGATTCCAAGTCAGTATGAGGCAAACAGATCCCTGCAAGAATTATTCGTGCGAAAATGTTCCCTTTTGCTGCCGTGTTTGAATACAGGATTAAAACAAATCGAAAAAAACTCCCTGATATCAGATAACTTCAGACACTCATAGAAGACAGATAAAGACTCGTTTTATTTTCCTGCTAAAACTCCTAATATGTAACTATAGCAAGTTTTCTGAATTTCCAGGAACAATGCTTTTTGTAATCCTTTCATTTTTGCTATAGGAGATCAAAGTTTAGAGAGAGAGAGAGAGAGAGAGAGAGAGAGAGAGAGAGAGAGAGAGAGAGAGAGAGAGAGAGAGAGAGAGAGAGAGAAACTTTGTTTTACTATAAAAACCCAGAGATCCACAATACTAGATAGTGTTTATTCTAATATATTTTATCATACTAAACTTTCAATTTTCAGGGAAACATTGCAATACTTTAAATCAAATTAAAAGAACCTTACGGCCAATCTCGCTGCACAACTTGACTTTTGTTCAATGTTTATGACAAGAAAACCATTTCCACTCGAAATAGATTAAGGCATTTCTCCTTTTCAAATATTGTCAAATCTCCCTCTATTTTTGGAACAATATCAAACAATAAATGACAAAAAGGAACGATGAAAACAAGATCCTTGACGTCAGGAATTTCAATTACACCATCTTTTCTATCAGAACTCAATAAAATGATGAAGTTGAAATCTGATACATTCTTTCTTCTAGAAGTACTACCAAATAGTCTCTCAGCACACACACACACACACACACACACACACATATATATATATATATATATATATATATATATATATATATATATATATATATATATATGTATGTGTGTGTGTGTGTGTGTATGTGCGTGTGCGCGCACGTGTTCGTTATGTATGTATATATGTGTTATATATGCATATATATACATATATATATATATATATATATATATATATATATATATATATATATATACACGTGTGTGTTTGCGTATGTACGTTTATATGTATGTGTGTGTATATATGTGTATATATATATATATATATATATATATATATATATATATATATATATATATATATATATATGTATATATATATGTATATATATATGCGTATATATATATATATATATATATATATATATATATATATATATATATATATATATATATATATATATATATATATATATATATATATATATATATACATGTAGATGAAAATTATTATACTATTTTTTATTGTTGATGCAAATTAAGCTGCTGGAACCCCAGTTTGAAAAGTAGAAGCTCAAATTAACCCAATAAGGAAAGCAACCTAATGCGAAATGAAAAATTGAAAATTACGGAACATATCATAAAACAGAAAATAACCAGACACAACAAAACGATAAAAAAAGTAAGATCAATAAAATAAATAAGAAACTATCAGGAAAGATTCTAGCCCGGCAGCAGACAGGTAATTTTTCACCTAACCTTATTTGGATTGATAAAGTTTTTTCAATGCTGATTATTCATCTAGAGCATGTATACAACAATATTTGGGTGGATGTAGAGATTTCACTTTTGGGGAAACTGAAAAAAAAAAAAATTCGAAAATCCAAAATGACCTCTGTGAAATCTGAAATATCTGTAAAATGCTCTATCTTCATAAGTAATTATGATAAAGGTCAAGTAATATGTCTTTTTCTATCTTTTCAATGGTTATTTTAATGATAAAATTAAGACATATCTGGATTAGTGCATACACTACTCGTGTCTGTTTTCAGGTTCCAACAAGTGCAAATTTACTTGTATTTATGCGCAGTTCATCAACACTATTCATGAAAGTGTCATTAATATTTATAATTCAACCATCGTCTTCTGCATTCTCAATGTATTTATTTCGTTTAATTTGGCATTCGTGTCTGCCTGACATACACAAAATAATGTACATGGAATGCTGGCACTGCTACAGCTGTATCTTTGAGTTTTGTATTGATCCTTGCTTCTTTTAGAGATCAACCATGTGCTGTTAAGTTCAATGTTGTTGGTTATGGTTCCAAAGCAGTCTTCCAGATTGCCAACTAAAGATGAGCTCCTACAACATTTTCCGCGAAGGCCTTCGTAGTAGTAGATATAACAGGGACAACACTGAATTCCAAAACAGTCAAAACTTTGGGCATACAGCTTACATACATGGAACAGCATCGTGAGAGACTTGAATGATATCAGAGATAAAGAACCCCCATCAGCACAAACTTCTTACAAAGAAGAAATGGCAGCTAGAAATAAAACTGATAAAACTAACAGGAAAGTGTGCTTTGCGACAAAATGGAGGTGTGCATATATCCCATTGATCCATAAAAACATACAGGACTTCAGAAAGTTGTCATTGGGGAAACTGACTCAAGCAGCAGTTACTGTAGACAATTCAGTACAAGAAGGCAAGAAGAGGATGGTAATGTTTAAAACATCTGGCCGGCTGGATTTCACATCACATTTCTAAAGGTAGTAACCACCATGTTGGTGAAGAAAAAAAAAACATCTAAGAATGAGATAGGAATGTGTTTGAATCAGAGTTAATATATCCAAGAGCTATAGGATTGCAGTCAAGCACTCGCCCCTTGGACACAGATAAACTCATGAACTATGAATTGGCACCATTCCCAATATCATTGCTTGACAAAACTGGATATATACGTGATACTAAAACTAAATCCAGGCTGATGAATGCATTAAAATTCGAGAAATCAAGCAGATTGGCTGAAAATGTCATGGATTTTGAGTCCTCAGATGGGTGGGCTGTTCTCTGGGTAGTACCACGGCCAACATCAGGTGCTATACAAAACTACCTGGATTTCTTTGCTGTCATCTGGCTAGATGTTACGTCCATCTATTATTTGACTAGTAAGTAAATGTTACATGAAACATTGAAGCAAAAGATGTAGTGGTGCCAATTTCTAGATACATTTATAGCAGTAGGTTATAGTAAAATTCTTATGGAAGATCGAATTGTCTGCATTCTGTTTTGCAGATCATGTGGTTTTTTATTATATTTGCAGATAGGTAGAAGGTCGTACTAAGGAAGATACCCTTCGCCTCCGTGATGAGAGTGAGCCGAGTTTACATACACTGCAATGGTACTCGACTGATACCAGAGAAAGTGATCCTTACCGTGGCTAATAACAAGGCGGTGCAATAAAGATAGTCTTTGTGTTCGAAACGTTCAGTCTCGATCATTTTAACGGCATGGGCACAATAGAATATACATCACATATGGTCTAAAAATAACCTGATTATATATATATATATATATATATATATATATATATATATATATATATATATATATATATATATATATATATATATATATATATATATATTATATATATATTTCAACAACCTCAATAAGGAAATGCGTGTTCCAGTTGTGAAAGGTCAAAAAGTATTCTTCAATTTCGAGATATAGCGTAGAATCTTTGCTTTCACAATTCACATACAACTGCTGTTCTGGATTCAGAATTTTTTTTTTTAAGGGAGTTCCTATTCAAGAAAAGCAACCTTTGTTAAATGTCGAAATCGCTCCCTCGCCTCTCTATTCAGTTTTTGTTTTCCTTTTTTGTTTTAGAAGTTTTTGTAGTTTATATATGAAAGATCTATTTCAATGTTGTTACCGTTCTTAAAATGGTAACAACATTGAAATAGATCTTTCATATATAAACGAATAACATTTAGAGGATAAAAGTAATTAAACTAAAGTAGTTGTTGAAGCTAAAACATCATTGTCATTCGTTTTTAGTTTACCTTTTAAAGCTTTTTTCATTCTTCAGCTGAATAGGCACTTTGTAAAGTGCGAAAGCTTCTGCATTTTTTAAATATACAAGGCATATAAAAAATGCAGAAGATATCGCACTTTTTACAAAGTGCCTCTTCAGCTGAAGAATAAAAAAGTTTTACAATGTTTAAAAGGCAAACTAAAAACGAATGACAATGATGTTTTAGCTTCAACAACTACTTTAGTTTAATTACTTTTATCCTCTAATTGTCATTCGTTTTTTAGTTTACCTTTTAAACAATGTAAAACATTTTTATTCTTCACCTGAAGAGGCACTTTGTAAAAAGTGCGAAAGCTTCTGTTTTTTCTTTTTTCTTTTTATTTACAACACATATAATTGTAGATTTTTAATAGCCAAGATCAACAAGTTAAAAGACCTTTATCATGAATAGCATAATTCAGGTTACAGTACCTCTATATACAGATCACTTGTATTTGATATATATATATATATATATATATATATATATATATATATATATATATATATATATATATATATATATATATATATATATGTATATAAACTAAATTAAAATAATAATCTAATGATCAAGTATGAGAGCTATTCTCATTATAATAATAATAATAATAATAATAATAATAATAATAATAATAATAATAATAATAATAATAATAATAATAATAATAATAATCGAAAGTAAATCGAGTAAAAATTAAAACGAGATCATGAATATTCAAATTTGAATTTGACAACAATAACAAAGAAATAAAATTGAATAATTTTTAAAGACTAATATAAACATTATTTCAATTACTACTTCTACTACTACAACTGCCACAATATGAAAAAGCAAAAACGAGATCAACAAAGCGTAAACTTTCAAGTTTAGTAATTTGGGAGAAAAATGACCTTCTCAAATTATATATTTTTGGACTATCTCACTTACCCTTTCAGAGAAGTGTAAATGATACATGAAATCGAGGACAAATAAAAGTTTTCAAGCATATCCGTAAAGCGGCTTGCTTTGGGTACTATACTCATTTTTTTTAATGAGGCGCATTTGCCCTTTTAGCTCGGAAAAGTTTCCTAATCGCTGATTTGTTAAAAATTATTTTGTTCAACCAAACAGCGATTGGGAACCTTTTCCGAGCTAGAAGGGCACGTCTGCGAGTCAGTGCGTGCTGTAGCTTAGTAGTTGAGGACTGTACTAAATTTAGTTTTATCAACTCAATGGTTCGACAACAGCCTGCCCACTATGAATGGGTACCAGCGTCAGCTAACAGTTCAGGAAACTATCTAGCTTAGAAGCATAATACCTTCTAAGAATCAGAAGGACCGATCGTTTCCAATCCTAATGTAAGGTGAAAAAAAGAAAATATACCGAGAACATTTGTCTCAAAATCCAGTTGTATTGGCAGCAGATCCTTGATTAATACGCACTTTATTTTCTGAAGAAAAATATATTACTTGAAATGGAAGATTAAGTGTTAGCGATTTTTTTAAAAGTACGGAGTATTCTTCAATAACATGGTAATACTTTTGCTACTTTTTTTTTATATCCGTTGTTTATTTCCAAAATATGAATATCGGTATCAGTACGGTATTATAAATGCATCAAACATTATTAAATGGATATGGATGTTGACGAGCAAAGGATATGTATTTCGCTAACATGGTTACTTTAATCGTATTATTTGGAGTACTGAACATGAATTCCACTGCATGGGAAATTCATTAATGATACCGCCTATATGAAACGTGTATTTTTGGTAATATAAAACAACAGGTCACCGCACGATACCTTCATGGCTTCAATTTTGAATGACTTCATTTTCCCCACTATAAATGTGCAGAAACATTCGCATTACATGAAACGGGATATTTTCAACGTTAAAAAATGATACAGTATCATGAAAGCAATATTTTGCATTCTGGGAAGCTAAATCATAAATTGCTTGTTTGATTTGCTGCCAGATGACACCGAAATGCTTTTCAGACTTTGCAATATGACGTTGGCAGTGTTGTTTACCGTAAGCCTTTCAAAAGTGCTTATAAAACTACTTTCTACAATCAACCGTTATCTTTTGTTGTGACTTCGGTACATGCAATTCTACTTGCCCCTGTTCACTACGTGATATAGGGAATTAGAAAGATGATGATTAAGAACAGAATACCAAGAGAAGGGGAGGATAGCAAAGGGAGTGAGGGGGTTTACTTAGCATCATACATCATACTTGGACAAAGTAGCTTATCCTGTAAAGAATTCTGTAAAGAAAGTACAAAACAACAAAGGTCAGAAAGCATTTCACTCAGAGGGATGGATGGAATTTGCAGAGGAAGTTACTCTGTACCAAAGAGCAACTTACGGAATTTTATACTTTTCCAACAATTAGTCGAACTATTTTACCCTATGTCATACTGCAACATAAAACCGCCTCTCCTCCCTCCCAATGACGATTTTACATACAGTAGATGTCAGACTTTCAAGAGTAATTTCAAAAAGAAAAAAAAAATCATTTACAGAGGAATAATGAACCTAAGTCGAAGGGATGATCGGTTGGCACAGAAAACCTCATGAGAATTAATCCTTAAAGGACTCGCATTCATATTTATTTCATTCACGAGAATTGCAATGACCACAGTGAGATTATCATTCATACGAATAAATCTAACAAAGGTCGGTTGCCAGAGGATCTAGTGTGCAATCTAGTAAGGTGGATTAGGCAGTTACTTTATGGACGGGATATAGGGAATAGGCTACGTGTATTTGTGTAAGTAGTAGTCCTCAAAAGATCAGCAAGCAGTTTGGAACATATACTCGATTCCTCATTGAATAGAAATGTTTGTATCTACGATACTTTAATAGTTACTCTTGGTTGAGAGTACACTCGCGCATACTATTCTATCTGGTTTCTCTTTCTCTTGTTTTGTTAAAAGTTTTTAGAGTTTATCTAGGAATTATTCATTCAGATGATGTTACTGTTCTTAAAATAATTCATTTTTCCTTGTTCCCTTCCCTCACTGGGCTATTTTCCCTGTTGGGGCCCCTGGGCTTATAGCATCCTGCTTTTCCAACTAGGGTTGTAGCTTAGCATAATAATAATAATAATAATAATAATAATAATAATAATAATGAGACAAAAATGCGCTCGTACAATGCATAATAGAAATAAAATGTCTTTGTCAATGAAAACCTTAGTGAAAAACGTTCCATAAAAGATGGATTAAAGACATGCTAGTCTTCTGTCTTGAATGTTTTCATAAAATATCAAGAAAGTAAACGTGTCCGAACATACCTCGTTCATTTTTCAATTCCTAAACTAAGTTATCGAAATTGGGCAAACCGAATACAGGATATTCCTAGCTTTAATTCATCCATTTCCGCCTCTATTTCCTACATTCTTGGACCATTTTTATCATTAAGTAGCTACAGAAAATACGGATTTATCACTTTGAAACGAATAGAGAAGTTTTGGTATTTGTTTTAGTATAACGTAAACTTTGACTATAATACATGCCAAAAGAGGCTCAAATGAAAGCCTATGTAACAAGGAAGTATTTATAATGCAATATGTAATTATAGATTAGTTATTCTTTCCCGAGAGGACTTCGTTTCTAAAGAGAAAGGTGTTAAAAACCAGATTTTTTGGGTTTGTCTGTGTCCATTTTGAATTACTTTCAAAATATATATTATATTGTTGTAATTGCTGCTCTTTACATGTATTCTTTGATATATTGCAATAGTCCCTGCAATATTTCATGAAAGTCTGAATATTTCTAACCGCCTATATAAGGCTATATGTAGATTTATGCCAGGTGGAGTTGAGCGTAGTGTGAAACGGGGATTTTTTCTTGGCCCCCTATGTGAGAACGGCCCCGAGTTGAAGGTGGCCGCTATGTTCTTGACATAACCCAAGACATAGGTTATCAGGAAATGTGAGTTAAAGAAAAAAAAATACTTCGAAGAGCAAGTGGGTCTTGGAAACTATTTTGTTTATGATGATAACAACAGAACCTAAAATGATCGCATAATACAGCAAGTACATCTCCCTGACATATCACTTTGTTCATTACTGTTATAATTTTTTTCCTCCTATACATTAAATAAAGGACTTCTTCACCTATTTGGAGTAAAGTGCGGATATTGCAAATTTTTAGTAAATTCTGAACTGATCATTTAAACTAAGTTATTTTTTTATAATCATTATGCATAATTCATAACACTACTACCAATTCAGAAGGATACAGAGTGTACATAAATCCCAGAAATACGGTCACATTTCAACTAAGATAACCTAGCATTATTTTCCGTAGCTTCGACACGCTAAAGTAATTCAGTAATTAGACCAAAGTTTCCGTAAGTAGGGATGAACAAGCTAATTAATCATTTCTTCTGGCAATCCAATTAAAATTCTCTCTCTCTCTCTCTCTCTCTCTCTCTCTCTCTCTCTCTCTCTCTCTCTCTCTCTCTCTCTCTCTCTCTCTCACTCTGATCGTGATTAAATAAGGATGCCTCGTTGTGGCCAATCCGAGGTGGAACTACTCAACGGAAATCCCCCAAGTATTAGGTTTTTTAACCCGAAATATGACAAATCTACAATTAGTCTTTCCACTGCAAAGTTAACAACTGTCCTCAGCATTATATCCCGTAAACGTTGCTGTTTAATATTTACGTGAATATGCTATTGATATTGTCAACCTCAAAAATACTATATTCTTTCTTGAGTAAATCGGCTTTCGAAGGGCAAGCTTGGAAAAACAAAATTTGTTCGCGAAATTGTGATATCTCTTAAGAAATCACCATCACATAAGACAGAGTAAGTTTTAGAGATAGTAAATGAATTAAGACGACTTCGTCTGTACAACAAAATTTAAGATTAATTCGAACATACATTTTATGTTAGATCCTAATACGAAAAGGAGACCAGTCATAAAGCAAACATTTCCAATGACTAAGTTGGTGGTGATTGTTTATCGGAATTCCTAATTTTAGAATAGTCGCAGGTTCCCAAATTGAAGACATAAACTTGAGCTGTTATGGATAACTAATTTGAAACTAATCTTAAGTTGTAAATTGATTGATTGATTTGAAGTTTTCTGGTATCCTCACATCTAAGGTCATTGACGTCGTCTTAAGTATTAGAGGATAGAAAAGTATCAGATGTTAACGGAGCAAATTTTGACCTGTCATTTAAAATAGCCAACATCTTCCCGACCTAAGTATTTTTATCTACTAGTACAACACCATTACCCTTGTCAAGTCTATTTATTACAAGATCATCATTATTTGACAAGTTCTTAAGAATTCCTTGTCTAAATATTTGTTATTGTTGAATGGATGAAAAGATTAAAATGACCAGTTAGCTAAATCCCTCAGTGACTGCTTAAAATACCCGATTCCCTTAGCCAAGGGGTCATAAAAATCTAACTGTAAAAAGCGCTGAACATAGTTTAAATGTCGGGGGGGGGGGGGGGGGGGACAAACTTTAAGCCCTTAGCAAGGGCTGATTTTTTAATATCTGTTAATACCACTTTAGAAAAATTAAATATCACATTATCACCAGACACATTACAATCCTCTGCATACCTTAAGTTTTTTTAGCTTCCCTTGTTGGATATGCGTTACACGTTGAATTGACTTACAATTGTTAGTTTCAATAATATTACTAAAATGTATAAAATCAAGATAAGACAATCTGGACTTTAACAGTTGTTCCTGGTTTTGGAGGGACTCCAGACAGACATTAATATTTCTTTGCTTTGACTGAATCTCACGAGACAACATATCTTTCCTTGATATTAACATTCGAAAACTTGGTACTGGGTCTACAGGAAACCAACGTTCACAAGCCTATGCACTTAATTCTCCTCTTTTATTCATTATAAGAGAAATCTTGTCTGCACTCTCACTTATAGAGCGTATAACCTTTGCTCTAATTACCTAAACATTCAAAAGGAACTAATGTATATTGAAAATTACTTTACAATAATGGATTCCCGTAAAATTTTACTGATACTTATATAGGGAAAACGTTAAGCGCTACCACCATGTGAAAAGAAACCAATTGCTCCTCGGAAAAATATCTT
>NW_027170270.1:12500-20000 GCF_036898095.1 Palaemon carinicauda
AGACGTAGGGGATGCTCACCCTACATTAAACGGTAAGGCCTTTGAAAAAATTACCACTTTCAACGAGTTCAAGGAGGAATGCAGACTATTGTGGCGATCGGCCAAGGAGACCGATCGGTTGTTGAACTTGTATAGGTTTAACTCGGCTAAATTTGAAGGTGATTCCATGCCTAGTCTGTATACCCAGGTTCTGAATCATTTAGGAGTAGTTAAGGAAGACATTTTGTCATTACCCACAATCACGGTAGGAAACAGAATGCAGTTTAGTGAGGATAATAACCAACTGGTGGATTTAGATGAAATTTTGACTTATATGGCCTACGGTACATTGTATGCAGCCTTTGGTGAAAGGGAAAGGAAGGCTTTCAAGGACCTAAAGTTAGATCCTGCCCAGAAGCTCACAAAAACGTTGAGCCAAATCCAGGAAATCATCCAGAAAAACGAGACCCAAATTGAAGAGGTCACTTTTTCGGCAAATACCAAGCAAAGAAGGTATCAGAATTACAGGGAAGATAAAAATAACGAGACCGGTAGGAATAAATATTACCATAAAAATTATCAAAATAACCAGCCCCCTTACAAGTCAAATGAACAAAACAGAGGAAATTATGATGAAACATATAAATCTAGAGGGAATTATCATCATAAGGGAGCTAGACCAAAGAATAGGTATTGCCAGTATTGTCAAAGAGGAGGTCACACAGACCAAGAATGTTGGTACCAAGGTAAGAAACATAATAAACCCTCCGAAAATACTCCTCAGGTACAGGCAAGGGATAACTCAAACCCTACTAATTACTCCGAAGAAAAACAAGGTAATAGAAAGTGACTAGAAGAGCAGGATAGGAGTCCCGGAAATAGGGAAACCAAAGAATGGAAGGATGTTGCAGGTAGCGGAGGTACATCCACGTTGCCAGCAACATATTTATCCTTCCGACAGCAATCATTACCCAAGACAAATATCAAGATAGAAGGTAAAGAATGTCTCAGTTTGTTAGATTCAGGAAGTACTGTAAATCTCATAGGGCTCCATACCTTAACTGATTATTTGAATATACCTATTTCTGCAATTAGGAGTGAGGATACATTAATTCAGGGGATAACTGGCAATCAGCTTAACAATGTAGGAGCCATAGATTTAAACATTGAATTGCTAGAGAAGAAGTGTCAAGTGCCATTTTTGGTTTTGCAAGAAGTAGCATTTCCCGCTCGAGCTTTGATTTCTTTTGCAACAATGCAAGATTTTGGCATAGTTTTTGATTGTCAAGACAGAAGATTAGTTCTAAAGGGAAATAATCAGGAAGTCTGTTTCCAACTTGTTGATGACAAGTCCACTACAAATTTGGCCAATTTGCAGGGGACCGCTTCGATAGTTGAAACACACTCCGGTTCAGGAAGAGAAAGGGAAATCAAAGTAAAATCAGAAGAAAGGGAGAAAGAAGAGAATTTAGCAATTGCACCCAGAAAGGGGGAAATTACTACTTGTAAAGGCAGCACACATACTAAGGAGAAAAATGTCGACAGAGAATCTGAGAGAATAGATAAAAGGGAATTCCAAGAAGTTTTGCTGCTAGGCACATTGAATTCACAAGAATTAAGACACTTAAGAGAAACAGAATCTCAAAAAGGAGGAGATGAAGATTCATGTTTTTGTACTCAAGTACAAACTGGGGAAATAAGTCTGATCAGCACAGCAGATGCAAACAAAATAAGATTTAGGCTAGCTAGAGATGTAGTACTACTGCCCAATACTCTTACTAGAGTATATTTAATAACCCGCCTACACACAAATAATGATGTAATCTTGACCCCAGAAGGATTACCAGAATATGTCAGAATGGATAACTCATTAGTTCAGATGGAGGGATTAGCCTGTACTACTTATGTCATGAATTATTCTGATAAAAGACTCCATTTGTTAGCGGGTACAGAATTTTGTACAGGAATAGAAGTTACACACAAAATGATTCCGTTAGAGGAGGAAGCATTCTTTACCATAGGAAACATTGATGCAGGAATAGATAGGGAGATAGATAACACCGATTTTCCTGAGTACCGTAAAAGGTTAATAGAAACCTTAAATAAATATAGGCAGGGCATAGCAATTACAGGTGATAGGTTAGGTAGGACTGAGGTGTTAAGACATAAGATAATCCTAGATGATGGAGCCAAACCCTTTTTCATACCTAATTATAAATTACCTATCAGCCAACGTCCAATAGTAGATAAAATGATAGAAGAAATGAAAGAAGAAGGAGTGGTCATACCCTCTAAATCACCTTATAATTCTCCCATGTTGTTGATTCCAAAGAAAGATGGAAGTTACAGATTAGTGATTGATTATCGCAAGTTGAATGCGAACACAGTTCCTGATAGGATGCCCATGCCTGTAATAAACGATGTTTTGGCTCAGTTAGGAGGAGCAAAGATCTTCTCATCCTTAGATCTACTAAGTGGATATTGGCAAGTACCTTTAGACGAAGAATCAAAGCCATTAACTGCCTTCAGCACACATAAAGAACACTTAGAATTTCAGGTAATGCCATTTGGGTTAACATCAGCTCCATTGACTTTTGTAAGGTTAATGTTACAGATCTTAGGAGACATAGAGAATGTGTCAGTCTATTTAGATGATGTCATTATATTTAGCAAAGATATAGAGAGCCATTTCGGAACCATAGAAATCGTTTTAGAACGACTAAGACTGGCAGGATTAAAGATAAAGGTTAAGAAATGTCAATTCTTGAGGAAATCATTAGAATATTTAGGACATGTGATCAGTGCTGATGGATTGCGCATGCAGGAAGGAAAAATAAAGGCGATTGTGGAATATCCTGCTCCACAAAATTTAAAAGGTGTAAGAAGATTTTTAGGGATGATAGGATACTATAGACCATTTGTCAAAAATTTTGCTACTATAGCTAAACCATTGACAGAATTAACTAAGAAGGATGTAGAGTTTGAATGGAAAGCAGAGCAAGAGGAGGCTTTTCAAAAGTTGAAGGAGAAATTAATCCAAGATCCTATCTTAGTGTATCCAGACTTTAGCAAGCAATTTTACTTAGCATGTGATGCTTCGAATACAGGAATAGGAGCGGTTTTGTTACAGAAGGCAAAAACCCGAATGAGGGTAGTATATTATGCAAGTAGAGTCCTGAATGCGGCCGAACGAAATTACAATACCACAGAAAAGGAATGTTTAGCCATTTATTGGGCACTGAGAAAGTTTCGGCACATTTTGTTAGGACACAAAGTAAATGTACTTACTGACCATAAACCCATCTGTGACCTATTTAAGAAAAGAGCTTTCACTAATAACTTAAAGTTTAATCGATGGTTTATTAGTGTGCTAGAGTTTGCTCCAGAATTTAGATACATTCCAGGTAAGTTTAATACTTTAGCAGATGGATTATCTAGAGCACAAGAGGATACTGAAAGAATTATCACAACTAACACTTTTTGTTTCAGCTGTCAGGTCGTAGACTTAGATTTGGAGAGAGTTAAAATCGAACAAGAGAAACAAGAAGGTATCAGGAAAATAATAGGAGATTTGCTACAAGATGAAACCTCTAGGTCAGATTTTGAATTAATAAATGGGATATTATATAAGAAGGCTAAGGATAGGAGTGCTTGCTCTAGACTATATGTGCCTGACACCCTGACTAAAGAAGTATTAACTCTAACACATACCCACAAGTTGGCAGGACATCCAGGAATCAAAAAGACTCTGAGAACAATAAATAGAAATTATTTTTGGCCTAAGTGCAGCGAAGAAGCAAAGCAATTTGTAAATGAATGTCAAACTTGCAATAGGCATAAAGGTCATGTAAATGTCAGAGCTCCTTTAGAAAAATATCCTAGTAATTTAAACCCTTTTGAGGTAGTTCAGATGGATCATATAGGACCCTTTCCAAAAACTTTGAGAGGAAATAAATATATACTGGTATTCATTGATTATTTGACTCGGTATTTAGAAATTGTCCCAGTCAGAGATAGAACTGCAGTTTCTGTTGCAGAAGCTTTAAAGACCAGAATACTCACAAGACATTCGTGTCCGGAGGTACTTTTGTCGGACAATGCACCCGAATTCACCAGTGAGGTAATGAAAAAGCTTTGTGAATTTTTTGAGATAAAGAAATGCGAGATAACCCCTTATAAGCCGAGTTCAAATGGGACAGTGGAAAGGGCCAATAAGAAGATACTGGATGTACTGCGAACTATCATTAGTCCAACTACAGAAGATTGGGACCTAGCGTTAGAGGACGTTCAGTTTACTTTGAATAACACAGTAAATGAGACAGTAGGAGAAACCCCACACTTTTTGCTTTATGGTTATCAGAAAAGACTGCCAAACTCATTGTTAGATGACGCAAAACCTCCTAGGCACACATATGATTACCAGGACTATATAGCTTGGAAACTGCAAAGAACCTTTCAAATAATAAGACAAACCAGACAATCTTTAGAAAAGGGCCAACAGGTAAATAAGAAATACTATGACACAACTAGTTCCATGACTGACCTGAAGATAGGCTCACAAGTATATATAAAGGTACATGTAAAGGAAGGACCAAATGAAAAGGTATCTCCCAAATTTGAAGGTCCTTATAGAGTGTTAGAAAGGGAAAGGAATAATAAATTTAAGCTGATACATGAACAGAATTTAGATGTAAGGTATGCCCATTGGAATCATATGAAGGTTGTAAAAGCTAATCCATGGTCCTCTCAACTTCTACAGGAAGTGGTGGAAAAACTTCCTTCTGATCCTACCCCTGGTGGTCGGTATCACTTGCGAAATAGACATTAAAAGTGGGGCCTTGATACAAAATCATGGAAAAGGTGAACTGTTAACAGATTTTGCTGTAGTAAAAATTAATGTCAATTCAATATTAGAAAGGGAAGAACATTTGAACCAGTTAGATAAAGAACTACGGAAGTGCATACTAACCCATAGTGATTCTGCCTTTGTAGAAGTATTAAGAAATTTACAGGGTAAAATTGAAGACATTGTCAGGCCTCAAAGAAACAAGAGATCTTTATTACCTTTTGTAGGTAGTGCATTTAGTGCTTTGTTTGGAGTGGCTACAGAAAACGATGTAAAAGGTTTGACTGATCGTGTAGAACTAATCGAGAAATGGGCTAATCAGAAGGGTAATCTTATAAGTACTCTAATAGAAAGTAATAATCAGAATGTAGAGAACATAAAAAAGATGGTGGAATTTATTAACCAAGTTAACGTGAATGTTTCTAATAAAATAGATGACGTAGAACAAGTGTTTAAGTTGATTCATGAAGTAGAAATCGAGATTGGTGATCACAAGGAATCTGTGAACGGACTAATAAATGCACAAAAGGGAATACTCAGCCCTGCTATCATTTCTCCAAAAACTTTGAAAGAAATTATCGATTGGTGTATGGTAAATAGCCATTCCAAGCCTTTGCTAGAAGATATATTTTGGTATTACACCATGTCAACTGTGAAAGTAACAAAAGGGTATTTGTTGGTATTGATCCCCTTCAAGGGTATGAATTTGTTTGACCTATATACAATACATCCTTTCCCAGTTAAGATAGGAAATGCAACAATAATTTGGAACCATCCGAAGGTTCGTCTAGCATTGGATAAGAACAAGTTGTTGATGATTATTTTAGAAGAAGGTGATTTAGAACAGTGTGTGTTGATAAGTGAAAGTCAATCCATGTGCAATTTTGTGCAAATTAAACAACCTATGAGCAATTTTCCGTGTATCCAAGGTATTTTCTTTGAGAATTATGAGTTGATGAGAGAGTGTAAATTTGAAACCTTTGCTTTGCCATACAGGGCATTACATTTAGGTAATGAGATTTTTGTTTATGTACAAAGTACTAAAAATGCAGAAGTTACTTGTGATGGGAAGACTCAAACATTTCAGTTAGGAAACTTGAAGTCATTTGCAGATTCTTGCTCAGTAGTGATAAATGATTATCTCTATTATGTACCAAGTGTGTTTTTGCATTATGAGTTAAATCAATCTTCCATTGCAAAGAGTTACGAGAACAAGGTTAATCATTTTCAGCTAGACAAATTAACAGTGGTAGAAAATGTGGCAATGCCACTTGATAATGATTATGTTCTGTTTTACAAGCAAGATGTTGCACCATTTCTGACTGTGTGTAATGTGTTTTTGATTGTACTTATTACTGTGGTAACATATAATGTGGTGAAGTATTTGGTTTTCAGAAAATTGGAAAGGATTAATGAGTTGCTACTAGTTATTACTGGGAAACCTAAAGAATAGGTTTGTTGTTTTGTTGTATGTGAGGATTCTATAAGAATCCTAGTAGCTGGCCGAGTGGTGTCAGACAGATGCTTATTTTTGAGTAAGTTTCATATGCAGAAGGTTTGTGTATATTATTGATGTCTTTATTTGTGGGTTTTGTTAATTAATAAGAAATGGGGAGACAAATGCAGTTAGTAGTAATTGTAAAGATATAGAAAGAGTTGTGGAGAGACAGGAGAGTGAACGGGAGTTAGGTAGGATGTTTTCAACTAATTTCGCTGACTCCAGGGTTCTTTCCCGTAAACAACCCCCCCAAACGACAGGATCCGTTCTTGAATGTCGAACGGAACATAGACGAATGAGACGTGGAAGCCGGGAAAAAGTCACGTGATTAAGGATAGCTTGACACGCCCAGGACGACCATATATAAGCAACGAGAAGACGGCATCTCGCCCTCTTCCTAGTAGTCACTCTGTATAATAGGTCTAACGACCTACTTAACCTGCCGGGTCTCCTTGACGATCAACACGTGGCGACTGCCTATACCAAATTGAGGGACGGCGATTACGTAGAATACTAAAGCAGCCGCGAAATTACAGGGGAACAATTACCCCTGAGAACGAAGGACGACGAACAAAGTTACTACGCCCGCACCTGAGTGTCTGTGAGTGCGTTTGGCGAGACGTCCCCGAGTGACCAAGGCGTGTCTAGAACTTCGCGCCAGCCTTCCCAACACCTGACGAAGGCTTATACTTCAGCGACGACAGTAGGCCTATAGATGACGTTTAGGCCTAACTAAACCAGGATTCACCAAATTCTCCAGCCAGTGTCAAGACGTCTGAGTTCATCACTAAGTGTTAATGTAGAAACCACGCTTTTGTTTTTGACTGCTTGTAAGTGCCTGTTCAAACCCCCTTTTTGTGTCTAGTAAAGAAAGAAACCAGCATTCGTATCCCTCACCCACGAAACTTTGCTTATGTAAACTCCTGAGAGAAATTCAATTAATATAAAACTAAAGGAAGAGGTAAGATACTAGACTAATTTAAGAAGTTATTGCTAACTAAATCAAAGACATCTTCACATTATTATTATTATTATTATTATTATTATTAATATTATTAAAATTATTATTATTATTATTATTATTATTATTATTAAAATTATTATTATTATTATTATTATTATTATTATTAAAATTATTATTATCATTATAATAATAATAATAATAATAATAATAATA
>NW_027170271.1:20000-28669 GCF_036898095.1 Palaemon carinicauda
GTCTGGTTTACTGATTTTTCGAAAAACTCTCTCCTCGACTACTCCCATATAGAAATTAGCAAAGAGGACGCCTAAAGGGGACCCCATAGCGACTCCATCTTTCTGAATAAATATATGGCCCTTATGGGTAGTGAAAGGGGCTTTCTTGGTGCATATTTCTAATAGTGCACGGAGAGAGGCCTCGGGGATGTTGAGGGTGGGTGTCGTTGTATCCCTATAAACTCTGTCCATTATGAATTTTATTGTTTCATTCACGGGAACGTTAGTAAATAGGGACTCGACATCCATGGAGGCAATAACTCCGTCACTTGTGGAATTTCTCAGTTTTTCTAGGAATTCTGCTGATGATGTCACACAATATTTATTGGGGATATAGGGTGTGAGTAAGGTGTTCAGTCTCTTAGCAAGCTGGTATGTAGGGGCAGGGCACTGGCTGATAATAGGCCTGAGAGGGTTCCCTTGCTTGTGCGTTTTTACATTTCCGTATAAGTAGCCGAGCCCAAAATCACCTGAAATAGGTGGCAAATGGACGGCGTTGGTGGCAGCATTAATGGTTTGTATAATGCTGTTTGCTTCCCTCTTGATATCCTCAGTGGGGTTGCGGGACAATCGTTCAAATTTTGAGGTATCAGCCAAAATTTGATCTAGTTTCTCATGGTACTCCTCTGTATTTATGAGAACGAAGGCGGCAGTTTTATCTGCACGGCGTACAGTAATGCCTTCTTGCAATCTAAGAGCCTTGGCAGCATCTCTCATCTCCTTCGTGACAATCCCACTCCGGTATTGGCCACGGTCAGTGAGGGCTTCTGCCAAGAGTAGGGGTTGGAGGGCATCAGTCGTCCGTAGGGCACCTCTACGTTCATTTTCTTGTATGGTGTCAAGGAGGAGCTCGATTTCCAATCTCTTGTCAGTCGGTCTTGGTTTGGTCATGTAGTGGCAATTAAGGCCTAAACATAATATTTCTTCTTGAGCAGGCGTGGGAACGTAATTGGTGAGATTTACATACTCTTGCCTCTTTTCTGGGATCCTAAGTTTGCCTCCATTGATATTAATGAGTTTTCTTATTACAGTTTTGGTCCGATTTCGTTGGTCTTTCTCTTTTAGTTTATTAAGGAGGTAAGAGATATTTTCTGGGTAGGTAAGGTGATTCCTTTGTTGATCATTGTCATCAGGTTGCCTTTCATCACTTTCTTCAATAATACTGTGGTCTAGATTGTCTTGTTCCTCTCTCACAATGTATTCCGGGACCTCTCCAGAAGGGCGTGCTTGATCAATGGCGATGTTCTGGATTTCAGCCCATTCACTCTGCAGACGAGCAAGGCGTGCATATAGATCTTTCTTTTCATGCAGTTTAGTATCCAATTGCCGGCGAAGGAGAGATCTCCTGAAAGCACTAGTCCGCGGGTCATTACGTGCTGAGGGGTCATGCAGTCTAAAATTTGTATATTTTGGGAGTAGACCCTCTTTTAAGCAGGTTTTATTAAAAGTGATTGCTGCCTCAGTGGCGTTAATCTTGTAATTAACTTTTTCTATTGTTCTTATTATCTTCTTCTCTTCATTTGAACAATCCGTCAGTAACTGGGAAAGGGACATATCAATAGGAAGGTGATGAAGACCATATCATTCACAATTTGTCTTTAATATATCACAACACATTGTAAAAGTACAGATAATATGTACAAAGTATAAAACACTATCACAATGTTAGTGCACACAAAGTAATTGTCACTTTTATACAAAATTTATATCCTTCGACTCAACCGGTTTCGAGCAGTGAGAAGGTTTTCTGCTCATTGTCAAGAGTGAACTGAAATGCAGGTGTTGTTTTGATGGCTTATATACGGAGTCCTGCTACGAGATTCCATCTTCACTGGTTAAGAACCGCCCTAGGGCGGAGACCGTTAATCCTATTGGGTGTTGGCCTCTGCCTCGCCGGGATGTTTGGTGGGATTACTGGCTCTGGTTCTGTCAGGAGATAATCCCTGTTTTAACCTTCAGCTATATCAGTCCTGTCATAGTTGTTATTGCCTGGACTATTGTTGATAGTGGACCTTATACATGTTGGCAATAAGGTCCCTTCTTGCGTGGTGTTGAGGTTAGGTCTTTGTTGTTGAATAAAAATAGCTTCCATTATCCGGAGACGTCTACTGTCAGGGGCATGGCCGATGATTGTTACATTTTTCACTATATGCTCCCTTGTTGTCATGAAATTATGTTTTTGGAGGCAATGCATTTTTATTGCACCCTGTTGCACGTGGCAAGATAATCTCTTAGAAAGACGCATCGTCGTCATCCCGATGTAGGTGCCAGGACATTCCTGGACGGGGCATTTATATCGGTACACTACGTTCGTCTTTTTCAAGTCATCTTGCATGGCGGGGGCAGGGTTGTTTTTCATTATCAAGTCTCGTGTTTTTGCTGATTGGTAATAAATTATGAGGTTGATTTCAGTATCCTCTGCCGTGGCAAAAAACGTTGTTTTTTATTATGTTTTTCATAATCTTTTCTTCTTCGTTGTAGTTTACGCTCATAATGCCTTTATAGTAAAGATTTATTTTTGCTGGCGTGTTGGTATCATTAGAGCCTTCATTCTGGTACCATTTCTCGATTTCTTTTTTAATATGCCGATTAATGTCTTTATTCGTGAAGCCATTATTCACCAGAATTTTAGTAACTCTGTCAAGTTCCTCGTGGGTGCCTCTCCACGAAGAACAGTGAGAAATGGCTCTCCGAATAAAAGCCTTAATGGTGGCAGTTTTATACCGACTAGGGCACTCACTGTCACCATTCAGACATAGGCCGAGATTCGTTGGTTTTACGTACACCGAGGTACTAAAACTATCATTGCTTGTTTCTACAAGGACATCAAGGAAGGGGAGACGTCCTTGGAGGCTGTGCTCTAGGGTGAACCTGAGCGAGCTGCATTCCTCGAAAATTCGGCGAAGTTCTTCTATGCTCTCCTGATTGGCCGTTTTTATGAAAGTATCGTCAATGTAGCGTACATAGAGGTCTGGTTTACTGATTTTTCGAAAAACTCTCTCCTCGACTACTCCCATATAGAAATTAGCAAAGAGGACGCCTAAAGGGGACCCCATAGCGACTCCATCTTTCTGAATAAATATATGGCCCTTATGGGTAGTGAAAGGGGGCTTTCTTGGTGCATATTTCTAATAGTGCACGGAGAGAGGCCTCGGGGATGTTGAGGGTGGGTGTCGTTGTATCCCTATAAACTCTGTCCATTATGAATTTTATTGTTTCATTCACGGGAACGTTAGTAAATAGGGACTCGACATCCATGGAGGCAATAACTCCGTCACTTGTGGAATTTCTCAGTTTTTCTAGGAATTCTGCTGATGATGTCACACAATATTTATTGGGGATATAGGGTGTGAGTAAGGTGTTCAGTCTCTTAGCAAGCTGGTATGTAGGGGCAGGGCACTGGCTGATAATAGGCCTGAGAGGGTTCCCTTGCTTGTGCGTTTTTACATTTCCGTATAAGTAGCCGAGCCCAAAATCACCTGAAATAGGTGGCAAATGGACGGCGTTGGTGGCAGCATTAATGGTTTGTATAATGCTGTTTGCTTCCCTCTTGATATCCTCAGTGGGGTTGCGGGACAATCGTTCAAATTTTGAGGTATCAGCCAAAATTTGATCTAGTTTCTCATGGTACTCCTCTGTATTTATGAGAACGAAGGCGGCAGTTTTATCTGCACGGCGTACAGTAATGCCTTCTTGCAATCTAAGAGCCTTGGCAGCATCTCTCATCTCCTTCGTGACAATCCCACTCCGGTATTGGCCACGGTCAGTGAGGGCTTCTGCCAAGAGTAGGGGTTGGAGGGCATCAGTCGTCCGTAGGGCACCTCTACGTTCATTTTCTTGTATGGTGTCAAGGAGGAGCTCGATTTCCAATCTCTTGTCAGTCGGTCTTGGTTTGGTCATGTAGTGGCAATTAAGGCCTAAACATAATATTTCTTCTTGAGCAGGCGTGGGAACGTAATTGGTGAGATTTACATACTCTTGCCTCTTTTCTGGGATCCTAAGTTTGCCTCCATTGATATTAATGAGTTTTCTTATTACAGTTTTGGTCCGATTTCGTTGGTCTTTCTCTTTTAGTTTATTAAGGAGGTAAGAGATATTTTCTGGGTAGGTAAGGTGATTCCTTTGTTGATCATTGTCATCAGGTTGCCTTTCATCACTTTCTTCAATAATACTGTGGTCTAGATTGTCTTGTTCCTCTCTCACAATGTATTCCGGGACCTCTCCAGAAGGGCGTGCTTGATCAATGGCGATGTTCTGGATTTCAGCCCATTCACTCTGCAGACGAGCAAGGCGTGCATATAGATCTTTCTTTTCATGCAGTTTAGTATCCAATTGCCGGCGAAGGAGAGATCTCCTGAAAGCACTAGTCCGCGGGTCATTACGTGCTGAGGGGTCATGCAGTCTAAAATTTGTATATTTTGGGAGTAGACCCTCTTTTAAGCAGGTTTTATTAAAAGTGATTGCTGCCTCAGTGGCGTTAATCTTGTAATTAACTTTTTCTATTGTTCTTATTATCTTCTTCTCTTCATTTGAACAATCCGTCAGTAACTGGGAAAGGGACATATCAATAGGAAGGTGATGAAGACCATATCATTCACAATTTGTCTTTAATATATCACAACACATTGTAAAAGTACAGATAATATGTACAAAGTATAAAACACTATCACAATGTTAGTGCACACAAAGTAATTGTCACTTTTATACAAAATTTATATCCTTCGACTCAACCGGTTTCGAGCAGTGAGAAGGTTTTCTGCTCATTGTCAAGAGTGAACTGAAATGCAGGTGTTGTTTTGATGGCTTATATACGGAGTCCTGCTACGAGATTCCATCTTCACTGGTTAAGAACCGCCCTAGGGCGGAGACCGTTAATCCTATTGGGTGTTGGCCTCTGCCTCGCCGGGATGTTTGGTGGGATTACTGGCTCTGGTTCTGTCAGGAGATAATCCCTGTTTTGACCTTCAGCTATATCAGTCCTGTCATAGTTGTTATTGCCTGGACTATTGTTGATAGTGGACCTTATACATGTTGGCAATAAGGTCCCTTCTTGCGTGGTGTTGAGGTTAGGTCTTTGTTGTTGAATAAAAATAGCTTCCATTATCCGGAGACGTCTACTGTCAGGGGCATGGCCGATGATTGTTACATTTTTCACTATATGCTCCCTTGTTGTCATGAAATTATGTTTTTGGAGGCAATGCATTTTTATTGCACCCTGTTGCACGTGGCAAGATAATCTCTTAGAAAGACGCATCGTCGTCATCCCGATGTAGGTGCCAGGACATTCCTGGACGGGGCATTTATATCGGTACACTACGTTCGTCTTTTTCAAGTCATCTTGCATGGCGGGGGCAGGGTTGTTTTTCATTATCAAGTCTCGTGTTTTTGCTGATTGGTAATAAATTATGAGGTTGATTTCAGTATCCTCTGCCGTGGCAAAAACGTTGTTTTTTATTATGTTTTTCATAATCTTTCTTCTTCGTTGTAGTTTACGCTCATAATGCCTTTATAGTAAAGATTTATTTTTGCTGGCGTGTTGGTATCATTAGAGCCTTCATTCTGGTACCATTTCTCGATTTCTTTTTTAATATGCCGATTAATGTCTTTATTCGTGAAGCCATTATTCACCAGAATTTTAGTAACTCTGTCAAGTTCCTCGTGGGTGCCTCTCCACGAAGAACAGTGAGAAATGGCTCTCCGAATAAAAGCCTTAATGGTGGCAGTTTTATACCGACTAGGGCACTCACTGTCACCATTCAGACATAGGCCGAGATTCGTTGGTTTTACGTACACCGAGGTACTAAAACTATCATTGCTTGTTTCTACAAGGACATCAAGGAAGGGGAGACGTCCTTGGAGGCTGTGCTCTAGGGTGAACCTGAGCGAGCTGCATTCCTCGAAAATTCGGCGAAGTTCTTCTATGCTCTCCTGATTGGCCGTTTTTATGAAAGTATCGTCAATGTAGCGTACATAGAGGTCTGGTTTACTGATTTTTCGAAAAACTCTCTCCTCGACTACTCCCATATAGAAATTAGCAAAGAGGACGCCTAAAGGGGACCCCATAGCGACTCCATCTTTCTGAATAAATATATGGCCCTTATGGGTAGTGAAAGGGGCTTTCTTGGTGCATATTTCTAATAGTGCACGGAGAGAGGCCTCGGGGATGTTGAGGGTGGGTGTCGTTGTATCCCTATAAACTCTGTCCATTATGAATTTTATTGTTTCATTCACGGGAACGTTAGTAAATAGGGACTCGACATCCATGGAGGCAATAACTCCGTCACTTGTGGAATTTCTCAGTTTTTCTAGGAATTCTGCTGATGATGTCACACAATATTTATTGGGGATATAGGGTGTGAGTAAGGTGTTCAGTCTCTTAGCAAGCTGGTATGTAGGGGCAGGGCACTGGCTGATAATAGGCCTGAGAGGGTTCCCTTGCTTGTGCGTTTTTACATTTCCGTATAAGTAGCCGAGCCCAAAATCACCTGAAATAGGTGGCAAATGGACGGCGTTGGTGGCAGCATTAATGGTTTGTATAATGCTGTTTGCTTCCCTCTTGATATCCTCAGTGGGGTTGCGGGACAATCGTTCAAATTTTGAGGTATCAGCCAAAATTTGATCTAGTTTTCTCATGGTACTCCTCTGTATTTATGAGAACGAAGGCGGCAGTTTTATCTGCACGGCGTACAGTAATGCCTTCTTGCAATCTAAGAGCCTTGGCAGCATCTCTCATCTCCTTCGTGACAATCCCACTCCGGTATTGGCCACGGTCAGTGAGGGCTTCTGCCAAGAGTAGGGGTTGGAGGGCATCAGTCGTCCGTAGGGCACCTCTACGTTCATTTTCTTGTATGGTGTCAAGGAGGAGCTCGATTTCCAATCTCTTGTCAGTCGGTCTTGGTTTGGTCATGTAGTGGCAATTAAGGCCTAAACATAATATTTCTTCTTGAGCAGGCGTGGGAACGTAATTGGTGAGATTTACATACTCTTGCCTCTTTTCTGGGATCCTAAGTTTGCCTCCATTGATATTAATGAGTTTTCTTATTACAGTTTTGGTCCGATTTCGTTGGTCTTTCTCTTTTAGTTTATTAAGGAGGTAAGAGATATTTTCTGGGTAGGTAAGGTGATTCCTTTGTTGATCATTGTCATCAGGTTGCCTTTCATCACTTTCTTCAATAATACTGTGGTCTAGATTGTCTTGTTCCTCTCTCACAATGTATTCCGGGACCTCTTCCTTATTACCAATCAGCAAAAACACGAGACTTGATAATGAAAAACAACCCTGCCCCCGCCATGCAAGATGACTTGAAAAAGACGAACGTAGTGTACCGATATAAATGCCCCGTCCAGGAATGTCCTGGCACCTACATCGGGATGACGACGATGCGTCTTTCTAAGAGATTATCTTGCCACGTGCAACAGGGTGCAATAAAAATGCATTGCCTCCAAAAACATAATTTCATGACAACAAGGGAGCATATAGTGAAAAATGTAACAATCATCGGCCATGCCCCTGACAGTAGACGTCTCCGGATAATGGAAGCTATTTTTATTCAACAACAAAGACCTAACCTCAACACCACGCAAGAAGGGACCTTATTGCCAACATGTATAAGGTCCACTATCAACAATAGTCCAGGCAATAACAACTATGACAGGACTGATATAGCTGAAGGTCAAAACAGGGATTATCTCCTGACAGAACCAGAGCCAGTAATCCCACCAAACATCCCGGCGAGGCAGAGGCCAACACCCAATAGGATTAACGGTCTCCGCCCTAGGGCGGTTCTTAACCAGTGAAGATGGAATCTCGTAGCAGGACTCCGTATATAAGCCATCAAAACAACACCTGCATTTCAGTTCACTCTTGACAATGAGCAGAAAACCTTCTCACTGCTCGAAACCGGTTGAGTCGAAGGATATAAATTTTGTATAAAAGTGACAATTACTTTGTGTGCACTAACATTGTGATAGTGTTTTATACTTTGTACATATTATCTGTACTTTTACAATGTGTTGTGATATATTAAAGACAAATTGTGAATGATATGGTCTTCATCACCTTCCTATTGATATGTCCCTTTCCCAGTTACTGACGGATTGTTCAAATGAAGAGAAGAAGATAATAAGAACAATAGAAAAAGTTAATTACAAGATTAACGCCACTGAGGCAGCAATCACTTTTAATAAAACCTGCTTAAAAGAGGGTCTACTCCCAAAATATACAAATTTTAGACTGCATGACCCCTCAGCACGTAATGACCCGCGGACTAGTGCTTTCAGGAGATCTCTCCTTCGCCGGCAATTGGATACTAAACTGCATGAAAAGAAAGATCTATATGCACGCCTTGCTCGTCTGCAGAGTGAATGGGCTGAAATCCAGAACATCGCCATTGATCAAGCACGCCCTTCTGGAGAGGTCCCGGAATACATTGTGAGAGAGGAACAAGACAATCTAGACCACAGTATTATTGAAGAAAGTGATGAAAGGCAACCTGATGACAATGATCAACAAAGGAATCACCTTACCTACCCAGAAAATATCTCTTACCTCCTTAATAAACTAAAAGAGAAAGACCAACGAAATCGGACCAAAACTGTAATAAGAAAACTCATTAATATCAATGGAGGCA
>NW_027170272.1:10000-12500 GCF_036898095.1 Palaemon carinicauda
TAAAGGTGAACCCATTGCTAAACCCTCTTTTTGTTTGTAGTAATTTCCATTAAATATAAAGTAGGTGTTATTAACGGTTAAATCTAAAAGCTTTCTGAAATCATTTTCATTCAAACCTCTGAAGTTGTCGTTATTATCATAAATGAGATTTGTAATTATATCAATAGTTTCCTGAACCGGTACATTCGTATATAGGGACGTTATATCTAAACTTACAATATAGTTTTCTTCACTTATTGGGGTATCTTTAATGTCATTAAAAAAATTCATAGGTGTTTTCCAGGGAGTATTCATTTTTAGCATATTTGTTTATTCCGGGAATTATGAATTTTGCTAATTCATAATTGTGAGTTTTAAAAGATGACAATACTGGCCTTAGTGGTATATTTGCCTTATGTATTTTTGGAAGGCCATACATAATTCCTGGATTAGATCCGCTGCTATATAATGTTTTGTACTCTATTTCATTAATGTTTTTCTGGTTTAATAATTTCTTTAAAAATCTATTTAATCTGTCTTCTAACAAAAGGGTATTTTTAAAAATGGTCTTGATATGTTACTTTTTTCAAATGTGAAAGGGTCATTGAGAATGGAGTCCATTTTCGTAAGGTAGTCTTGTTTGTTCATAATGACTACGCCTCTTCCTTTGTCCGGTTTACATATTATTATGTTTTTATCCTTTTTCAAGTTTTTCAGAATTTTGAGATCCGACTCTGTTATTATATCAAAGCTTACCTTCTCAGATTGTTTGAAAAATTTAAGGGTGTTAGACATTAATGTTTTTAAGTCTGTTATAAGGTCACCAGGATGAAATTTGTCAACAATTGGATAATTCATAAGTTTACAATACATGGATTCTAAAGAGAAAGAAAATTTGAATTTTGATACCCTTGGAGATAGACAATGTTCCAGTCCAAAGGATAACAACCATTTCTCCTTATTGGAAAAGGATCTGTTTGACAGGTTTGTAATTACACAATGAGAGTCTAAACAAGGTGGTTTGTAAAATGCCCCTAAATTATACAATTTTCGTGCATGATTAACAGATATTTGGTACTTAAATTTATCTACATTTTTATGAATATAATGTAATATATGATTGAAATCAATAAAAGATAACACATTTTTTACAGTTTCATAACATCTCATTAAATTTAATTTGTGTCTTTCAACTATTTTCCTCTTCTGGTCGAGCTCCTTTGATATCAAAGTTTTTTGCCATTTTCTGTAGAAGTCCTTCCGTTGTAATTCTCTTCTATGTAGCTTAAATCTCGCAAATTTCGGGATGACGTTATAGAGCTGACATCTTTCCAGAAACGTAACGTCAAGTTTTGCCTTCTCCCACTTCTTCAGCTGGCTCTCCCATTGTCGTACTTGGATCCAGGCGTTCCTGTTATAGCGGCGAATGATAATATCCGATACTGAGCGGGTGGAAGGGAACCTCAGTTTAATAAGGAACTGGAGAATTACGACAACGCCAAACATTCTTAAATTTATTTCCGTCACCAACAAATAACAACGTTTCAAACATCTCTGTGTTCATAATCATGTTCCTGGGTAAAAGAAAGTAAAACAATAAAGAGCAAACTGTACATAAATATTGTAAACAAACAAATAAATTCTAAGTTAGAATGGGAAAAGGCATAATTAGGCAATCTTCAAAGGAAAGCTAGAAATTTCTTGATTAAGTTGTGGCTTTTTAGATTTTATAAAGATTGACTCTGCTATTCTTATTTAATTTTCATATGAGCCTCTGTATATTATTGAAAAGTTGTCCAAAGAGAATGAACACTTACAATCCATTTCGCAATGGTCTCGTATGCTGGACTGTAAAGGTTTGGACAAGGCTCTGCCAGTTCGGCTGCTAATTCCCTTGTGATCTTGGTAGCGAGAAAAAACGCATTTTTTCGTGGAGCCAATGTAAGCTAATTGGCAATTTGGACATTTAAACAGGTAAACCACCATTGATTCAAAGGTCTTTTGCAGCTTTTCTTTATGGTTAACAAAACTTTTTATTTTGGAGTAATTATAGAATATTAAATTCGGTTTAATTTGTGGTAGGTATTTACTCAGGATTTCATGTATTCTGATTTTAATATATTTGTTTGTTTCATCATTAAAATAAGGTAATTTTATGAAGAGTTCAACTTTTTTTGGACCAAATTTCTTTGGTTTAGGACAAAATATACTGTTAACAGTATACTGTTTGATGAAACAAACAAATATATTAAAATCAGAATACATGAAATCCTGAGTAAATACCTACCACAAATTAAACCGAATTTAATATTCTATAATTACTCCAAAATAAAAAGTTTTGTTAACCATAAAGAAAAGCTGCAAAAGACCTTTGAATCAATGGTGGTTTACCTGTTTAACTGTCCAAATTGCCAATTAGCTTACATTGGCTCCACGAAAAAATGCGTTTTTTCTCGCTACCAAGATCACAAGGGAATTAGCAGCCGAACTGGCAGAGCCTTGTCCAAACCTTTACAGTCCA
>NW_027170273.1:7500-15000 GCF_036898095.1 Palaemon carinicauda
AGACTTCCTTAAGTTCCTTTAGACCTAAAAGCTTCGCCACCCATCTTTCTCTTGGCAGAAGTATAGATGTCTTCTAAGTGAGAATTTCTAGAGGTATCTCCTCGCTGTATATATAAATGACTAAATCTATGGAAAAAAATATAATACTATTTTTCTCTGTTGAAGAAAGGTAATTTTAAAGCAATGAATTTGAGGTGGTCTTAAATTCATACAATATTAGTTTAGAAAATGTGGAGTCGTTTGAGATAGATACCTTCTCCGGTGAAAAATGACAACCAGTGTTTCGTCATTAATTATACTGATATAGATACGAGTTTATTTCAACTAAAAAAATATATGTAATGAAAGCCTTTCATTCTGTGGATTACTCGGTTCAATATACTTGACATTTGCCATCAATCCATGAGATCTTCCTCCATTCCGTTTTAAAAAGACATTTCGATAATTAGCTCTTAGTTTTGTATAGAGTAGTTTCAGTGGACTTGTCCCACCAATTAATCTGACAGCCTTCCAGCGAAGTATTTGCACCGGTTCATGTCAAGAGATCGCCAGAAATCTGTTACATGAAATCTTGGAAGGAACTGCTGTTGCAGGAGACAACTTTCCAACGTCTGTTTTCCGTCGCCCTTTGCATATTGGAAAGACGGGCCAGCCCAAGAGAGTTTTCAGGCTAGCATGCAACAGGCAACTTCATTTCGGGGTAGGAAGTATGCAGAGACGTCAAGATATATTTTATTTACTTTTATTTACATTAATCGTTATTCCGAACATAGTATTACATATTTTTATATTCTACCAGTATGTCATTTTCATTCTGCTTAGAATGTACTTTACGATACGTTGCCCATTGAAAACCTTACCTAGCTAAGCCGTTCAATTTCTCTTGGAAATCTCATGCTGAAAATCTTTTCTCTACTACAGCAGTCTGGACGATAACTTGTGAATTGCCTTCTGTCTTTCGTTGTTTATTGCAGGTTCACGAAGCCTGTGAAACGATATCCATTGCTATTGCACAACAATGCTGGCAGAAACTGGAAGACACAGTTATTTAATACTGTGGTTTATTGAGTTACACATGTTCATATAACTAAACACTATATACATATATATGTATGTATGTATATATATACATATAATATATATATATATATATATATTTACATACATTTATATATATATATATATATACATATATATATTAATATACATATATATATATATATATATATAAATGCAAAAACACGTTTCACATACTAAATGTATGTACAGTATATTGTGGTTAAGGTAGTTCCTTCCTAAATGCAAATTGTTGGATAGCCAAAGACATTACATACTCTCTCTCTCTCTCTCTCTCTCTCTCTCTCTCTCATCTATATATATATATAATATATTATATATATATGTATATATATACTATATATATTTATATATGTATATTATATAATATATATATATAATATATATATATATTTATATATGTATATTATATAATATATATATATATATATATATATATATATATAATATACATATATAAATATATATAGTAATATATTACACACACACACACACACATATATATATATATATATATATACAAAATGTAAGTGTGTGCCTAAGTAGTGTTCATCTGTTATGGAATTTCTGGGATGAATGGTAAATTGAAGTTATATTTTATAGGAAATATTTTTTTGTGATGGTATTGTGTTTGTGTATATCAATCGCATTCACTCACCTTTTTACGTATTTTCACTGTTTTAAATTATTCTTCGTGTTACTTTCGGAGGTGAATCGTGCATTTCTAACTTACTTACGGCATTGAACTCTCATAATCCTTTGGAATTGTTCGTCATAGCTTTAGTCTCATCCGAGATGTCTTGTTCTAAAGGACGCCGTTTTCCTTGGAATGAAACTTCGAAGGATTATGATCTCTAGGAAATCAGGATTCATGGTTGTATTTTTCCATGCTATATTTATGACAATTACTTCCCATTACTTTGTTGTGTATTGGGAGCGAGTGCCGTGATAAACGTAGTCATTTTATACGGTGAACTTTTGAACAAAAACTCTCGACTGTTAATCGGTGTATGATATTGTTTCAAGGAACAAACTTTTGTTTTCAGGGAGAGATTTAACAAACAGGTGTCAATCTGAAGCACTTGTTTGCTAATTGTTGTGATGTCCACTCCATTACCCAAATGAGAAAAAATACTTGCAATGCTTTTGGGATAAAGCAAAACAAATCATGAATCTCGAGTTGGTGTCATCATAGAGAGAATATAAATTTCAAATTGATGTTTATGAGGCGTTCAGTTTTATTTGCTGTTTTTACTTCATCAGGAATCAAAAGTTCTTCCTCCTCGTCTCTTTAGCCGTCCTTTATAAGGAGATGCGTCTGCTCTCTCTCTCCTCTCTCCTCTCTCTCTCTCTCTCTCTGTTTATGAAGTCTATTCCTGTACGGATTATATTGTGAAGGATTCTAAATTAGAAAGAGTGGAATATAAGATTCAGATGATGTCTTTCTCTCTCTCTCTCTCTCTCTCTCTCTCCTCTCTCTCCTCTCTCCCCCCCTCTCTCTCTCTCTCTCTCTCTCTCTCTCTCAAGGTTATATTTTCCTCCATATGACTGGTTATCAGTTTTACTGTTCTGTTCTTCTAGGTTGAAACTGAGAGTTGGTTAGCATTTACATTATATCTATTTGTTGTGATTATATTTTTAAGAATATTAGCCTAATTCAGCATTAATTTCGACTCCTTTTGATGAGGCCAAAAAAGATCATTAAGTTTTTAAGCAAACTTCAGAAAAATAGTTGTTTTTGTGTTATAGGAGAAAAATATGAATGTAAGGGGCAGTATTCAGGCTATATTACGAGAAATTAGTTGTGAATAAAAAAAAGACAATGGGTAATGGCGCAAGGTACTTTAAATTGGCATTGTAACTATATTGCAAATATACATGGCAGTGAATGATTTCATTCAATTTTTTGGACAAAGAGAAGAATGGCAGTCTAGGATAGTAATGAGTGAGTATCAGATACTGTATATAATTGCTCAGCACTGTGTAAATGCGAATCAACTTCATCTCCTCCTACGCCTATTGACACAAAGGGCATCGGTTGAGCTTTTAATTCAATACTTCTCCATTCAAACATCATCTGTTTCACGCTTCATAGTCCTCAGCCATGTAGGTCTGGGTCTTCCAACTCTTCTAGTGCCATACAGAGCCCAGTTGAAAGTTGGTGAACTAATCTCTCTTGGGGAGTACGAAGAGCATTGCCAAACCATCTCCATCTACCCCATCACCATGATCTCATCCCCTATGACACTCGAATAATTATAGTTTCATTTTTATGTTGTATTGCCATTCAACTCTGTAGATATATATTACAAATAAGTAGTAGTTAGGAGGTTTCCAGTTTGACAGTGACGAGAGAAATGATTAGGGAAACAGGATAAAGTTAATCTATTAAGTATTGGTTAAAGTTTGGTTTCAGTAGAATAGATATTCTCGATTTTCTTTGTATGGAAAATTAGGATTAAAACGTTTGTTAAGCTGAACTTGAACAAATCTCTTAATGTTGTAACAAGCTTCAAAGTACTCTTGAATAAAAAAACATCTTCATATATTTTTCCTCAACACTTAGGCTACTTGTCTTGAGATAAGTTTATTAAAAATGATTTTTGAAAATACATTATTTTATCCTTAAGACACCGAGGGCAATATTTTTTTCCTTATTAAAATATTTATGTACACAATGCTTTTTTAGTCTTAATAATTTCATTTCTTTAAAAGTACATGGACATGATTAATATCCTTTTCCTTGCATATTGACATCCATATTTTTTTCACAAGATTCTTATCCCATTTTCATTGAAATTCCCCTCTGCGCTTAATTCCTGAACCTTTCGTCACTTTGTTTTGGAGCAATTATCACTTTATCACTTTCTTTTTTGTTTGGGGCTTGTCAAAAATACTCTTTGATATAATAAACTGCCAACTGAAATGAAGGACCTAAAGGGAGCAATTGAATTTAAGACAAAACTAAAGACATTATTTTTCACAAGATCATATGATTTGGAAGATGCTACAATCAAAGAATTGTATCAAGTTATAATGAAAATGTTTCGTTAGATGATTAATATGGACCCGCCCGAGAAGTAGTTCACTCGACTTCAGTGGAGGGTTGGATTTAAACCCTAAACAAGTAAGATTGAAGTTGTTATCGTGCAAAAAGGAAGTGATTAAGAAGCAAAAAGAATTAATGTGGATGAAGTGATTTGATTAAAGAACTTGTGAAGTTTAATTAGCAGTGATCAGACAAGAAAACGTATTGAGGGTAAGAAAACCACCTTATCCAGTAAGAATCGATGAGAATATTTTCAGGGAACTCTCTCTAGAGTTAAAGAACTTAGGAAATTACTTTGATAGAGTAATGGTAAATTGTACGAAGACTTAGTGAGTTTTTGCAGCATGAAATTAAATTTTTATGCGCTTATGATAATAAATTCAAAAAGAGATAGAATTAAAAAAGTATAAACGGAAAACTGGAAAAGTCAAAGAACTGAATCGATGTAAAGAGGTTACAAAAAAAAAAAAAAAAAAAAATGGTCACTAAAAATAAATTCCTGTTATGAACTATTGCTATGTCGATTTTGGGGTGATTATTTTAGATATATGTAAAGCAAATATATAGATCACATAGCTATAGCCTATGCAGTGGTGCTTATAGTATTGGCTATGTAGCCCTCTATGATTTTCCATACCGTTTCTTTATATTTGTTAGTTCATTAATCCGAGGTATACCAGTATGCACAAACTATTCCTTTTGTTTACTTTCTTTTAGATATCTTCTAAAACAGATAAAAAAATAATGGACGAAGTCATGTATATTTGTTTGTCGTGTTTTAAATTTTATATTAGCTGCAGTTTACCAATTTTACCACCAGGTGGTAGTGACGTTATTCTTAATGTAGTTATTTCAGGGTCACGGTTAACTGTCGCTGGCTTTGTCTTTGTCCAAGTGGTGTTTAGTAATACCTTTGATTTATTTGATGACGTATCTTGCTTATTTTATGAGCTGAATCTTCTAAATCCTGGATTCGAAGACAAAGAAAGGAAGGATATTTGTTCCTTTTTTCAATCTGGTAAAGAGTTATGACTGGGATTTAATTTTTTTCTGTAGATAACCAGGGATATAAGTATTGGTCGTCTTCTAATCTGGTCGAGGAATAAAAAACTCTGGTTTCATCTCTTCAGGAGGAAGGGTGTTTCGTGTTTATGACATCTTTCAAGTATTTTCCTTCATAGAAATAGGGCAGCCTTTCTCCATTCCTTTAAGTCACCATCAAGAATGTAATATATCTAGACAGTTAATTCCATATGCATATTTTCACACTTTTTGTCTTTCACATGTGTACTGGATGGCCACCCAGGACTTCGAGCATCAAACGGATATCTTTATCTTAATCACACAAGACACTTTTAGGCCTATTTCCAGTAAGGTCTCGCACAGTGCGCCTCGTGTAAAGTCTGTATGCTTTACAAAATTCTATTAAAAAAAAAAATGATTTTTTATGGGTTTCAGATATAATTTATGAAACTACTGTAAAGAATTGGACAGAAGAGCTGTGGGTTTTAGATTAATATTTTCACATTTAATTGTAATAAAATTCCTGAAAAAAAACATGCAAGGTGATATGTTATTTCCTGTGCTTGAGAGAGAGAGAGAGAGAGAGAGAGAGAGAGAGAGAGAGAGAGAGACGGGCGGGGTTGATTGCATTTATGCATTTAAGTTTCTTCCCTTCAGTTTGACAGTACTCTCTCTCTCTCTCTCTCTCTCTCTCTCTCTCTCGTTCGTGTGTGGGTCCTACATTTTCTATCTTGGAGAGAACAGATTAGCTTGTTGCTCAGATTGTGACTTGACTAGAGTTTTTAATCAAATGAGCATTTTCTTTTTATATTTTTAATTTATTCATATTTTAACAAAAGCCTCAATATTATACTTCAATCGTGTCTTCCTTTTGCTGTCCAACTTTGACTTAATAGACCACCTGCAAATAGCGTGTCACCTCCTCTGCTGCAGCTGAAGGTCTTCCCCAATTTTCGTCGTTTAATTACTATTTTGACATTTTATAACTTGATTATAAAGTCAGTTATGACATGATTGCTTTCTATCGTAATTGCAAAAGTTCAGATCCTCTTGTGTAGGGCATAAGGGACATTCTCTCTCTCTCTCCTCTCTCTCTCTCTCTCTCTCTCTCTCTGAGATAATATCTACTTTGACTTGCGATCCTCGTCTCTTCAAAAGAGACCAATCATATCCTTGTATTTTAAGGTATTGGGAAACTAAGCTATGGATTTGATTAAACCACTGTCTTCAGGAAGGAACAGTTATGGAGTCTTGGGTGATGGCGGTCAGGCCGGGAAGCCAGTCCAGTCTCAAACCTACTCTATGTTCATAATTAATTTTTTTTTCTCCTTTATTAAGCAAAATACATCTACCATTATTTCAATTTATAATATTGTATATACTGTAGCCTACATACCATTTTAACATGAGTACATTTTGTAATCAACATATCATCACAATTGGAACTTTTACTATTCATTAAAATGTACTTGAATTACAAACGTGACTCGTGAATACTTTTTGAGCTAAAGTATTAAATCCTGTTTTATTTACATTAAAACTTATTGTTAGATTATATACTATTATTAATGCTCTTTATTAATAAGTATTTTTATTATATCCTCTTTCAATAAACTTTACAGTATTTATAGTGGTTGAAATTGATAGTGGAATTAAAACATCCTTTTAATTCGTTTTGTATTAAGATTTTCATTCGTATTTATTGTATAATCTTTGTATCAAAATAATTATAATTCTCTCTCTCTCTCTCTCTCTCTCTCTCTCTCTCTCTCTCTCTCTCTCATAATTTTGATAAAACGTAAATTAAGAAAGAATAGAAAACTGTAGTTTCGCACGCACACGCACGCACGCACGCACGCACACACACAAGGAACCTTGAGTCACCATAGCAAATATTTGGTTCATATTTGAGAGTATGAAAATCCAGGCCATTTAGTACTTGTTAAGGTCAAAGGTCAAGGTCGAACAAAAGGTCGAGAAATAAGCTGCCACGGCTGAATTCAACGCTCTGAGCGCCCATCTACTAATAGGTCAGCTGCCTGGAATTCTTTGCCCACTGACCTCTGACCTCTGACCTCTGACCACCTGTATATCAGTAGTTTAATTTTCTCCAATTTTAAGTCAATCAAAATAATTAACAAGCATAATTAGTTAGGTATATAGATTATTAGACAATTCTCTTGCCGCATTGATGCTGTTTCTTAAATGCTGGCGTTCACTCGTTGGTATAATTGATGTGGTATGAGGCTTAAATTAACACATTTCTGTTGTTACTGATCTTTACATATTCTATTTTATTTTCGTTTATTACTTCTTTAGTAATTTATAATCTTACCTCCTTTCCTCACTGG
>NW_027170273.1:17500-22500 GCF_036898095.1 Palaemon carinicauda
ATGTGTGTGTGTGTGTGTGTGTGTGTTTGTGTATATATTAACATAAATCTATAATCATTTATATATAAATTATATATATATATATATATGTATATAAATATATGTACATATATGTATATCTATATGTAGATACATAATGTAAATATATGTATATATATGTAGATACATAATGTAATATATGTATATATATGTATATATATATATCTGTATATGTATATATCTCTGTATATATGTATATATATGTATATTCATGTATATATATAAACTATATAAATATGTATATAAATATATATATATATATATATATATACGTATATAAATGTTTGTATATATATATACATATATATACATACGAGTGTATATATATGTATATAGATATACATATAAGATATATAATGTATATATGTATATATAGATGTATATATACTTGTATTTATATGTATATATATGTATATAAAATATATGTTTATAAATATATGTATATATATGTATCTAAACATGTGTATATATATGTATATATATGTACTATATATGTAGGTATGTATGTATGTATTTATATATATCTATACATATACTATATATATATAATAAATATATACTATATACTATACCATATATATATATATATATATATACATATATATATATTCATGTATATATATATATATATATATACACTATATATATATTATATATCTACATATATATATTATATATACATATATATATATCTAATATACATATATATATCTCTATATATATATGTGTGTGTGTGTGTGTGTGTATTGGCAACTATTTGAGTGGAGTAATTTCGTGTAAGATATAATAGCGCAGGAAAATGCACTTGAAGCACAAAATACACACACTCACTTATATACTAGTGTATATGAATACTGTATATAATATTGTATATACAATTTGATATAATGAAATATTGAATTGAGGAAAGATGAAAGTCTATTCCTAAGAAAAGCTATTATAGTAAGCGAGATATGAAGAGGTAACTCTCTCTCTCTCTCTCTCTCTCTCTCTCTCTCTCTCTCTCTGTAAAGCAATCCATATTGAGACAATTGTTCAAGATCGATTGTAATAGAGGATTACAATCTCTTCTATTGTAGTAGAAAGGACAACGTTAGTGAAAAATGTCAACTTAGTAAATCTGTTAAGCCATTATTACAAGTTGCATTTTGTTTATTTTGCGAATGCAATAATTATTGCCGAAACAGTGGAAGGTGCAGTGAATTGCAGTAAAACTGTTGAGCCAAACTCAGTTTAAAACAAACATAGTAATAACTCCACCAACGGAGTTGGAAGGAGGTTATGTTTTCGCCCGTTTGTGTGTTTTTGTGTGCGTTTGTTTATGAACAGCTTCCTGACCACAATGTTAATCATGGAGTAATGAAATTTAGTTATTAGTTATGTAAAAATCTGAAAATTATTATTTTGGAAGGTCAAGGTCAAAGGTCAGAGTCAGGGTCGACCAAAAGGAGGTCTGCGCTCTACTGGGTGCCCCTCTAGCTACAATTGTTACGAGATTATATAATTCGAGGGAGATTGGTTCAGTTCTTTGGTTCAAGATTTCATTCATTCAGTTTACTCGGCTGTAACTGAACACTATTCAACTCTTTTTGTTAATTTGTTATTATTGATAAGTTAGACGTAAGACAGGTTGAGATACATACACTATGCCTTCTGAGGCTCACTGTAGGAAATAACGACAGTTAGGCTGCATGTCAGTTGACCTCATTTTTTAGTGCCTTATTTGGTTGTTTTAACTCTCTCTCTCTCTCTCTCTCTCTCTCTCTCTCTCTCTCTCTCTCTCATTTCTTTCATGCTGCATAACTACAAAGAGGGCAACTCCCGCTAGCCACAATAAAAGTGTTTATAACAGCTAAATATATTGAAGTCTGTTTCGTTATTCTGCGAAAAGTTCAGTGTCTTGTCATGTCGAAGTCGTCTGATCTGAGTAGACTATTTCATGTTCTCCTTTTAACGACTTTAATATACTTTTTAAACTTGTCAAACTACTCTCTCTCTCTCTCTCTCTCTCTCTCTCTCTCTCTCTCTCTTTATCCTAGGTTTGCAGTATATATATATATATATATATATATCTTTATCCTAGCTTTGCAGTATCTCTCTCTCTCTCTCTCTCTCTCTCTCTCTCTCTGTTTGTTTCAAGGTTTGATGTCTGTGGTGTTTTATCTTAGCTTTGCAGTGTAGAACTTCAAGTATCTTAGTATAGCAACATTGATTGATTTAGGCCTATGAGACGTTTAGCGTATACGCAATACTTTTACTTTTAAGTAAATCACTCAAGAACAGCAATAGAAGGAAATGAATACTTATGCATTGTGTAAAATATGCTGAGTTAACCACAGTTATGTATACTCAGAAAAACGTATGTATGAATTCAAACACCACAGACTGGTATACATATTAGCTCGACACCCTTCTTGTATCCGGGGTTGAGCCTGTAAGAACTTGGGCGAGACAAGGCAGCGTTCTTATAGGTAGTAGGTTGGCCAGGGCACCAGCCACCCGTTGAGATACTACTGCTAGAGAGTTATGGGGTCTTTTGACTGGCCAGACAGTACTTCATTGGATCCTCCTCTCTGGTTACGGTTCATTTTCCCTTTGCCTACATACACACTGAATAGTCTGGCATATTCTTTACATATTCTCCTCTATCCTCATACACCTGACAACACAGATTACCAAACAATTCTTCATCACCCAAGGGGTTACTGCACTGTAATTGTTCAGTGCCACTTTCCTCTTGGTAAGGGTAGAAGAGACTCTTTAGCTATGGTAAGCAGCTCTTCTAGGAGAAGGACACTCCAAAATCAAACCACTGTTCTCTAGTCTTGGGTAGTGCCATAGCCTCTGTACCATGGCCTTTCACTGTCTTGGGTTAGAGTTCTCTTGCTTGAGGGTACACTCGAGCACACTCTCCTATCTTATTTCTCTTCCTTTTGTTTTGTTAAAGTTTTTATAGTTTATTTAGGAGATATTTATTGTTGTTACTTTTCTTAGAATATTTTATTTTCCTTTTTTCCTTTCCGTACTGAGCTATTTTCCCTGTTGGAGCCCCTGGGCTTATAGCATACTGCTTTTCCAACTAGGGTTGTAGCTTAGTAAGTAATAATAATAATAATAATAAGTAGGCGGTTAGCATATATAAAATAAAATCCATTTCTAGTTCGGGACTAGAAACGACTGCAATTGCTGATTTTTTTTTTTGTACATGTGAAATCAGGCATGTTAGGAGCATGCTGATTAATAAACTAGTTTCTGTAATGACCCAATTAAATATTTCGTTTTACATGTCTTGTTTTTTTTGTACAATTCTTAAATAATATAATGAGTAGCGAAATCTTTTTCAGGATTTTAGAGGTATCATGCGTAAGAATAAGCAAATGATATATACTTATGTATGTACACACACACACACACACACACACACACATATATATATATATATATATATTATATACAGTATGTAAACAATGAATTTTATAATAGGATCTATATAAGTAACTATGTGATATATTCATATGTATATATAAGCATTTATAAATATATATATATATATATATATATATATAAATATATTGTATATATATATATATATATATATATATTATATATATATATAAATATATTGTATATATAATATATATATATATTTTATATATATATAAAAATATATAATACACACACATATATATATGTATATATATGTATATATATATATATATATATATATATATAAAACCTTTTGTTCCTCCTTGCATCCACAAGACTGATACAACCAGTTATTAAAGGCATTTCCTTAGCTGAAACAAGGGAGGTTTGGGAGAGCCTGTACGTCTATCCGCTGACGTCATCAGCAGCCATTGCCTGGCCCTCCTTGATACTAGCTTGGGTGGAGAGAGGGGGGCTTGGGCGCTGATCAGATGTAATATGGTCAGTCTCTTGGGCATTGTCCTGCCTGATAGGGCAATGTCACTGTCCCTTGTCTCTGCCATTCATGAGCTGCCTTTAAACTTTAATCTGTTCGTTGTTTGGCGACTCTAAGGTAACTCCCTTTTGTATTTACAATCTCTCTCTCTCTCTCTCTCTCTCTCTCTCTCTCTCTCCTCAGGTAACCGAGTCAAACTTAATGTTCTCTTCGCCGATAAGTTCCCTATATCTCAAAGTATTTCTTCACACTGACTTTTACAATATTTTCTTAATCGTTAATATATTTAATGATTCATCCATAGAATGTGATTCATTCATAGAATCTTAATTTAATTCATAAATTAAACAAAATCGAAAGTTAATAGAATTATCATTGGCGGAAAGGCCGTAAGCCGTAACATAAATGGTCTCTTCACCGACAATCTCCCAATTTTCCCCATATCTCATTTTCTTCCTCCAGGCTTAATTGTACCAACTTTTACCATATTTTATTCATTTTCTTTATATTCTATTATTCACCTGCATAATATGATTAATATTGCATTCAGTTTATGAATTCGAAATTTGAATTATTTGTGGAGCTGTCGTCGGCGAAAAGGCCGTTACCAATATGGTCTCTTCACCGACAGTATCCCGATTTTCCCCATATCTTATTTTCTTCCTCCACGCTTCGTTTTACTTTATTTTCTTAATTTTATATATTTTCTTGATTCATTTATATAATATGATTCATCTGGATGCAATTTATGAATTTATGATGCGATTAGTTAATATAATTTTCGTCGGTGAAAAGGCCGTCGATCTACGATCGGTTAGTTTAAAACTCTCAACGTGATATTTCTATAGTTTCATTTATAATTTTAGTTCATTTGCAAATCATTAATTATTTCTCATGTTGATTTACGTATTTGTGGATATTTTGCACAAAATGATTACCTCTGCCAACCAAGTTGGAATGAGGTTATGTTTTACCGCCTGTTTGTTTGTGTTTGTGAAGAGCTTCCTGGGCACAAATTTAGTCGTAGTGTATAGTTTTG
>NW_027170273.1:25000-28647 GCF_036898095.1 Palaemon carinicauda
AATTTCATAAATAAATATATATATATAGTATATATATATATATATAATATAATATAATGCAACGGTTTCTAGTCCACTGCCGGACAAAGGCTTCGGACATGTCTCTATTCATATCTGGGGTTTGGCCAGTTTATATCATCACGACGGCTTAATGATGGTAGGAGATTTTTGTATGATCGCTGAGCAAACCAACCAAATATAGGTGTCCCTGACTAGTACAGCTTTGTTGATCCTGGCAATGTACAAACCTTTAAGGTATGTCCAGGCTGAAAGGATTGCTGTGTGTGTTTGTATAAGGTCAGTGAAGCTTCGTAACCTATTTTATGAGGTCATAGACACTATACAAGGTCGAAGTATCTACCTCTCATTAAGGTGTGACAGGTGAGTTGATGGTTGTGCTAAGTGGCTCACGAAAATTTACCTTTTTATTATTATTATTAATAGCTAAGCTACAACCCTACGTGGAAAAGCTGGATGCTATAAACCCAACGGGTCCAACAGGGAAAAATAGCCCAGTGAGGAAAGGAAACAAGGAAAATAAAATATTTCAAGAACAGCAACAACACACAAACGAATATTTTCTATATAAACTATAATAACTTTTAACCAAACAAGAGGAAGATAAATTAGATAGAGTAGTGTGCCCGAGTTGTACCCTCAAGCAAGAAAGCTTGTTGGTTATAACGAGTTGAAGGTGTTGTTAATTTCTATTTTTTTTTTTACTTTTTAAATTGTGAAAATCTCTTTGCTCCTCTGTACTGTATTACACTAATTCTATTGAATTATTTGGTCTTATTGTATCAATACAAGGAATTGATTTATGTATTATTGGTTCATTTGATCTTTAATTACTGATTTATTGGATTAATTAGAATGATTCATGATATAATTATGCTATTAGAATTATAAACCCTATCTGGGTGGTTAACTTATTAGGCTCAGTCAGAAAAAGGAATTTGCTGGCCAGCTCTTCCAGGGGAAAATTCGTTTTAGCTTCCCAAGTGAATTTTATTATTCTGTTTTACTGGAATTGACTTTTTCCAGTCTTCCCAGGTGTATTGAAATTTCTTTTGTCCTGTAGGCAATTATCTTCGATTTTGGCGAAAGCAACTAACATGCAGTAATTGTTATTTTGATATTAAAAATTCGATGTTGGCTTAGTGTACACTAGTAGGGCTTATATAAGATAGGTCGATTACATTTGCATTTTATTTAATAATGAAATCAATTTACCCATTTACTCTGTCGTTGTAACAGCTTGATTTTATTTTTCAGACAAACCATGATGGTACTGAAGCAGTTTTGTCGTAGCAATTGTTAAGAAGAGACACTCCTAAAAACGTAAGTATTTACCTTGGATACGATATCTTTTTTTAAGTCAAGTTTTGAATCCTGAGTCATTGATAGCAACTATTTAAATAACTTTAAGAGCGAGGGGCTTAGGAAACTTGATTGTCGTTTAAAAATTGTTGGGTATAATTTATTATAGTTTGGTTTTGCGCGTAATGTAGGGGCATTTGAAGGCAGTTATGGACTAAACCCCCCCCCCCCTCTCTCTCTCTCTCTCTCTCTCTCTCTCTCTCTCTCTCTCTCTCTCTCATTAGACGTATTCCTCGTCATTTCTCTGCATTCCTTATGGTATTCCAATTTGACGTAGGAGTGTATCAAACCTTTTCCAAGATTTTTTTTTTTTTTATCATTCACCCCCTTAATAAGTTCTCATCTATAGAAAAATTCCAGCTGTACAAAAATATAATGTCTGTAGATCCTCTTATATTGGGGTCTATTTCAAGATGTGATATGCAGGGCCATTCTTTTCCTATTGTAGTCTATAGTTCACTTTATATATTCAGCATTTTTTCAAGCCTTTCAAGACAAAGTGTAGCCTGAATTTTCGGTTGTGACATTATTGACTCCACCCGGTGACTAAATTGCTTAGTTTTCTATGTTGGTGAAGTAGGATCGAGTTTGTTCTGTCTGTTTATTAAAAGAGGATTTTCATTGTCCTTAGTTTTAGTAAGATTTTGTATAAGTCATAGAAAATGGCCCCATGGTTTTCAATACTCACAAAAAAATGAGTTTTCCTCTTTGAGCGAAGTTGTCGTACGAATGAAGATGCGTTTTCTTAATTGTTACGTTATTTTGTATATTATGCTTATTTTAATATGTAAAAGAATCGCCTCTCTCTCTCTCTCTCTCTCTCTCTCTCTCTCTCTCTCTCTAATGTGTCCACGTTAATATCTCCCAGTGAGTTTAGCACTATTTTAACTGTTCAAAATGTATTTTCTGGATGTTTTGGTCAGAAAACTTTATCCGATTTTGAGTTTTTTCTGTTTTTAAGATTTTAATGTTGTAAGCAGCAGAGGTTTAATAGGTGATATTTAAACATGATTTATTATGAATTTTTTCATTTCTAAAATCTTTATCAACAATGTTGTAAGCAGCAGAGGTTTAATAGGTAATATTTAAATGTGACTTATTATAGGTTTTTCATTTCTAAAATTTCTATCAACAAGATTTAATATATTTTTTGTCTCATAGATTTATTACGGCATAATCCATAGGAATTAAGCCGATTCCTTGGGCCTGTAAATGTATTTTTCGCTTTTGTTTTTGGCACGTTGAAATGGACATGTTGCAATGAGCTTATTGAAAAATCTCTTAAAAATATGGAAAAACAATTTCTATTCCTCCTATGTGTTCCTAGAATATTTCATTTTTCCTCGTTTCCTTTCCTCACTGGGCTATTTCCCTGTTGGAGCCCCTGAGCTTATAGCATCCTGCTTTTCCAACTACAGTTTTAGCCTAGCAAGTAATGATAAAATAATAATAGTAATAGAAAATACACATTTCAAATCAATAAAACTTCAAACGCTTTAGCAAATTACTAATTGAAGGAATTCAAAGTAAATGATAACGCAACCTTTAATAGCATTAATTCTATTCTAATAGCATTAATTCTATTCTCTCCTATTTTTTTTCTTGTTTAAGTGTTTTTCCTGTTAATATTAATCCTGAAAAGTTGACTTGGTCGATAAGTTTCCCCTATTTTTATTAATACTCCATGACTTAAGATTTCTTTTGTAGTTTCTCATAGTTCAAGTTCACTTCTCCCTATTTTTGGCATTGTTGGGTAACATTAAGGATACTGAAATCTTTGTATTGAGGTCTGCTATATATAGTTTTTGTGTGGTCTAGTTTTTGTGTGATTCTGGGAAATTTTTTTTTTTTATTGGATCCTGATGAAAATTCCGTAGGTGTTTAACAGCAATTAGTTGGGAATACGAAGCTGTTTTAACTAGTTTATTAATTTGATTCTTAATAATGTAATACTTGATTTGTATACGTTATAATGCACAGGAAGGAAAATAGACATTTTGTTTATATTATCCATTATATGCAGGACGACTTTTTTTTTGTATTGTATTTATGGTAATTCCTAATAAAAAATACAATGGACACAAGTAAAATTCTTGAAAAGCACTCGCAGACCTCACACTAGTGTTCTCTTAACTACCTGTTTCCTCAGGGACTTACAATCCCTGACTGACTGACTGAGTCCCCCTACCCCTTTCAGCTTGTCCAAAAACTAGTCCACTCTGGAATTCCTGCCGGTTCCCTGACACGAAAATCTAATTAGTTATAGA
>NW_027170275.1:10000-15000 GCF_036898095.1 Palaemon carinicauda
GGGTGTTTTCAGTAGGGGATACATTATTCTTGATGATTTCTTTCATTGCCTTCTCGTCTTGCAGGTAATTCGGATGCATATGTCCTTTATAAAATAGCTTGATGTTATTGCTACTGTCAATTCTCTCGGCGGGGTCGGGTTCGTACCACTTGTCTACTGCTTTCCTGACTTCCTTTTGGACGTGCTTATTAGAGAATCCATTGTTGACAAGTACTTGGGATATTCGGTCCAGTTCCTTGTGTGTGTCGCACCAGGTGGAACAGTGCGACAGGGCCCTCCTGACATAAGCCTTGATGGTAGAACTCTTATATCGGGTGGGGCACTCACTGTCTCCATTCAAGCACATGCCTAGGTTTGTGGGTTTAGTATACACTGTGGTTCGAAATCCATTCTCCGTCGAGGTGACTAGGACATCCAGGAACGGGAGGCGATTATCTTGGCTGTGTTCGAGGGTGAAACGGAGTACACTATGGTCCTCAAACATCTTCCTCAAAGTCTCGATTTCATCACTTGATCTCGCTTTCACAAAGGTATCGTCTATGTACCTAAAGTACAAAAAGGGGCATTCTACACGGGAGAACACTCTCTCTTCTACAATTCCCATGTAAAAGTTCGCGAATAGGACTCCCAGGGGTGAGCCCATCGCTACACCATCCTTCTGTAAGTAGGTATGCCCTCGATGGGTGGTAAAGGGGGCCCTCTTCGTACAGATGGCTAGGAGGGTCCGAAGGGCTGGTTCAGGGATGTTCAGAGATGGTGTAGAGTCGTCCCTATAGACCCTATCTGCGATAAGGTCTATGGTTTCGTCCACAGGCACGTTTGTGAATAAAGACTCTACATCCATCGATGCAATAACTCCATCACACGTAGAGTCCTTAATTTTATCCAGGAATTCAGTGGATGAAGCTACACAGTAACGATTTGGAATGTAGGGCGTCAGGATGGCATTCAGTCGTTTGGCAAGCTGGTAAGTCGGAGTAGGGCATTGACTTATAATGGGGCGTAGGGGGTTGCCCTGCTTGTGGGTTTTCACATTGCCATAAAGGTAGCCCGGCCAGAAATCCCCTGAAATAACTGGTAGGTGCATGGCATTGGTTGCTGCATTCACGGCCTCGATGGTTTTGTTAGCCTCTTTCTTGATTTCTTCGATAGGGTTTCTGGTGAGGCGCACAAATTTTGAGGAATCAGCCAGGATGTCGTCAAGTTTCTTGTGGTATTCCTCTGTGTCAATAAGCACAAAGGCAGCAGTCTTGTCTGCCCTACGAACAGTAACACCAGCAACCTGCTTAAGTTCCTTGGCAGCTGCCTTCATATCCTGGGTGACGATACCACTGGTGTAACGACCCCTCTCTGTGAGGGCCTCAGCAAGAAGCAAGGGCTGGAGGGCATCAGTAGTCCGCAGGGTGCCACGATCTTGAAGGGCGAGGATTGAGTCAAGTAGCAGCTCGACCTCGAGGCGTTTATCAGTGGGCCTTGGTCTGGTCACGTAGTGGCAGTTGAGGCCCATCTTGAGAATTTGTTCCTGTGCAGGAGTCGGGGTATACCCCGAGATATTGATGTACTCCTGGCGTTCCTGTGGTATACGAAGTTTGCCACCGTTGAGGTTGATCAATTTCTTCAGGATGGTGCGGGTCCTCTTCTGCATGTCTCTCTTCTTAAGGATTCGGAGGGCATGGGTAATGTTGTCAGGGTAGTTCAGGCCACCCCCGATGTCCTCGTCCTCTCTCTGTTGGCTGGTAGGGTCGAATTCTGGGTTGTCATCGACATGTTCTCGGGAGTCCTCATCAGGGGCGTCCTCATCTTCGTTAGGGTCGCTGTCAGGTTCAGGATGGGTGTCTGGATCGGTACTGTCTTCATTCTGCTCTGCTCTTCTTTCCCTGGTGTTGACCCATTCCTCCACGAGACGGGTCCGGAGGGCTGTGAGCTCGTCCTTCAGCGCCTGCTTCTGTTGGAGCTGCCTCTGGAGGAGGCTACGTCTGTAGGCACGGGTACCAGGATCATTTTGGGCCGACGGGTCGAACAGCTGGACTTCGGTATATCGTGGTAGGAGACCCTCTTTTAGGCAGGTTGAGTTAAAAGTAATGGCTGCATCGGCAGAGTTTATTTTCTTATCCAATTTTTCTATTTTCCGGATAATTCTCTTCTCTAGAGCACTGCAATCAGCCAGCAGACTTGAAAAATTCATCAGTCGGGTGAATGACAAAATCGGGAAGACTTTTCAAGTATATTCTCACAAAATACAAGTAAAACTTTTGGTACAAAATAGTAAAAACTACGACGCGTTTCGAGGATAAGTCCTTCCTCTTCATCAGGTAGAGAGTGAGGTGGTTGCTGCAGTCGGGTGGTATTTATACCCAGGATCAGGATTACAAGTGAAAGGGCTGGAATTTTCATTGGTTTTCATTGGTTGATCGGAGCTGATATGGTATGGTGCCTGATGTACGATGATCTCGGCCGGGAATACCAGTCTGTGACGTCATCGGGGGACCTGAGTTTTGATTGGCTGAGGCGCGCTCTGAGCCAGCCAGGCTGCTCTCCCGCTCAGAAAAGTGTCCCACGTGGCTGAGATCATTTCCTACTTCGGCGTCAAAATTCGGGTTTCTTGATGTATCAATACGACGGCTTGATGGTAACAAAAACATCTCTTGAGTCGTATTAAGGGTGGGTTTATCTCGCTGTATCAGTAGGGCTTCTAGGATGCGTAGACGTCGACCATCTGGGGCGCTACCAATAATCTTGGTGTTACTGATAATATCAGCTCGACAAATAGGGGTGTTATGTCTTTGTAGGGCATGATTCTTTATAGCCCCTTTATGGCAATGTGAAAACCCACAAGCAGGGCAACCCCCTTCGCCCCATTATAAGTCAATGCCCTACTCCGACTTACCAGCTTGCCAAACGACTGAATGCCATCCTGACGCCCTACATTCCAAATCGTTACTGTGTAGCTTCATCCACTGAATTCCTGGATAAAATTAAGGACTCTACGTGTGATGGAGTTATTGCATCGATGGATGTAGAGTCTTTATTCACAAACGTGCCTGTGGACGAAACCATAGACCTTATCGCAGATAGGGTCTATAGGGACGACTCTACACCATCTCTGAACATCCCTGAACCAGCCCTTCGGACCCTCCTAGCCATCTGTACGAAGAGGGCCCCCTTTACCACCCATCGAGGGCATACCTACTTACAGAAGGATGGTGTAGCGATGGGCTCACCCCTGGGAGTCCTATTCGCGAACTTTTACATGGGAATTGTAGAAGAGAGAGTGTTCTCCCGTGTAGAATGCCCCTTTTTGTACTTTAGGTACATAGACGATACCTTTGTGAAAGCGAGATCAAGTGATGAAATCGAGACTTTGAGGAAGATGTTTGAGGACCATAGTGTACTCCGTTTCACCCTCGAACACAGCCAAGATAATCGCCTCCCGTTCCTGGATGTCCTAGTCACCTCGACGGAGAATGGATTTCGAACCACAGTGTATACTAAACCCACAAACCTAGGCATGTGCTTGAATGGAGACAGTGAGTGCCCCACCCGATATAAGAGTTCTACCATCAAGGCTTATGTCAGGAGGGCCCTGTCGCACTGTTCCACCTGGTGCGACACACACAAGGAACTGGACCGAATATCCCAAGTACTTGTCAACAATGGATTCTCTAATAAGCACGTCCAAAAGGAAGTCAGGAAAGCAGTAGACAAGGGGTACGAACCCGACCCCGCCGAGAGAATTGACAGTAGCAATAACATCAAGCTATTTTATAAAGGACATATGCATCCGAATTACCTGCAAGACGAGAAGGCAATGAAAGAAATCATCAAGAATAATGTATCCCCTACTGAAAACACCCAGAAATTGGACTTCATCATATATTACCAAACGGCCAAGACGAAAAGCCTTATTATGAGGAATAACCCAGCGCCCCCGGAGCAGGATTTCTTAAAGAAGACGAATGTTGTCTATGCATATCAATGCCCTATCCGTGGTTGTCCCGGAAATTATATTGGCATGACAACTATGCGTCTTTCCAAGAGAATTTCTTGCCACGTACAGCAAGGGGCTATAAAGAATCATGCCCTACAAAGACATAACACCCCTATTTGTCGAGCTGATATTATCAGTAACACCAAGATTATTGGTAGCGCCCCAGATGGTCGACGTCTACGCATCCTAGAAGCCCTACTGATACAGCGAGATAAACCCACCCTTAATACGACTCAAGAGATGTTTTTGTTACCATCAAGCCGTCGTATTGATACATCAAGAAACCCGAATTTTGACGCCGAAGTAGGAAATGATCTCAGCCACGTGGGACACTTTTCTGAGCGGGAGAGCAGCCTGGCTGGCTCAGAGCGCGCCTCAGCCAATCAAAACTCAGGTCCCCCGATGACGTCATAGACTGGTATTCCCGGCCGAGATCATCGTATATCAGGCACCATACCATATCAGCTCCGATCAACCAATGAAAACCAATGAAAATTCCAGCCCTTTCACTTGTAATCCTGATCCTGGGTATAAATACCACCCGACTGCAGCAACCACCTCACTCTCTACCTGATGAAGAGGAAGGACTTATCCTCGAAACGCGTCGTAGTTTTTACTATTTTGTACCAAAAGTTTTACTTGTATTTTGTGAGAATATACTTGAAAAGTCTTCCCGATTTTGTCATTCACCCGACTGATGAATTTTTCAAGTCTGCTGGCTGATTGCAGTGCTCTAGAGAAGAGAATTATCCGGAAAATAGAAAAATTGGATAAGAAAATAAACTCTGCCGATGCAGCCATTACTTTTAACTCAACCTGCCTAAAAGAGGGTCTCCTACCACAATAATAATAATAATAATAATAATAATAATAATAATAATAATAATAATAATAATAATAATAATAATAATAATAATAATAATAATAATTACAATTTTAATAATGATAATAATAATTAATATTTTAATAATAATAATAATAATAATAATAACAATAATAATAATAATAATAA
>NW_027170277.1:2500-5000 GCF_036898095.1 Palaemon carinicauda
TACTACGGCTTGTGGCTGGTGCTCATACCATTTGCTGCTGCATGGTATTTGATGTTTTCTGCACAGACTCCAATGGAGAGCCTTAGCCACCGTATCATGCCGTTTCTTGTATTGGTTTTGAGCAAGTGCTGAGCATTCACTGGCAATGTGATTTATAGTTTCTTCTTTTTCCATACATTTTCTGCACTTTGACGAGATGTTTGTTCCGTCTATTGCTCTCTGAATATACCTTGTCCTAAGGGCCTGATCTTGAGCGGCCATTATCATTCCTTCTGTCTCACTCTTCAGTTCTCCTCTTTGTAGCCACTGCCATGATTCTTTAGTGGCTAATTCTCCAGTCTGTCTCATGAATTGCCCATGCATTGGTTTGCTCAGCCATTCTTCTAATCTCTTCTTTCCTGTCCTTTCTCTGTATACTTCTGGATTTTCATCTTCCTTTATTAAGCCTTCATCCCATACATTCTTTAGCCATTCGTCATCACTGTTCTTTATGTATTGGCCTAACGCTCTGCATTCGATGTTGACGCAGTCTTCTATGCTTATTAGACCTTTTCCTCCTTCACTTCTAGGTATATACAGCCTGTTGACGTTGGCTCTTGGATGTAGAGCTTGATACATAGTCAATACCTTCCTTGTTTTTCTATCTATATTGCGAAGCTCTGACTTCTTCCACTCCACTATTCCAGCGCTGTACCGGACTACTGGCACTGCCCAAGTATTTATGGCCTTCACCATGTTTCCAGAGTTGAGCTTTGACTTGAGTATAGCTTTCATTCTCTTTGAGTATTCGTTTCTAATCATTTCCTTCATTTCATTGTGTTTTATTGTTTCTCCTTCCATTATACCGAGGTATTTGTAGCCTGTTTCATCTATATCTTTGATGACATTTCCATCTGGTAGCTTAATCCCTTCAGTTCTTGTTACTTTTCCTTTCTCCATGCTAACTAGAGCACATTTTTCTATCCCAAACTCCATCTTGATGTCTCCTGACACAATTTTAACAGTCTGGATTAGCATGTCGATTTCCTCAGCATTTTTCCCGAACAGCTTTATGTCATCCATGAACATTAGATGGTTAATTCTGCTGCCTCCTTTCTTGAGTTGATACCCGACTTCAATCTTCTCTAGCACTCTTGACATGGGGATCATAGCTACTATGAAGAGTAGTGGAGATAGAGAGTCCCCTTGGAAGATTCCTCTCCTGATATTTACGTCGGCAAGCTGTTTTCCAGAGCATGTAAGCACTGTCTTCCAGTTTTGCATTGTATTCCGGAGGAAGGTGATGGTGTTCTCCTCAGCACCATATATATTCAAGCATTCTATCAGCCATGAGTGTGGTATCATGTCGAAGGCTTTTTTGTAATCTATCCATGCCATGCTAAGGTTGGTTTTCCTTCTCTTGCTGTTTGTCATTACCATTTTGTCAATGAGGAGCTGGTCCTTTGTGCCTCTGCATTTCTTCCTACATCCTTTTTGCTGGCTGGGAATGGTATTTGTTTCCTCTAGGTAGATGTACAGCCGTTCGCTGATAATGCCTGTTAGGAGCTTCCACATTATTGGTAGGCAGGTAATTGGTCGGTAGTTGCTTGGTATATTACCTTTACTTTTGTCTTTTTGTATTAGACAAGTCCTGCCTGTGGTCATCCATTGAGGTGCTTGGTGGTACTGGATACAATGCTGGAGTTGTTCAGCCATTCTCTCATGTATGGCTCTGAAGTTTTTGAGCCAGTAACCATGAACTTCATCGGGGCCCGATGCTTTCCAGTTCGGAATTTTCCTAAGCTGTTTTCTTACAACCTCAGTTGTGATATCAGCGCATATTTGCTTAACCCTTCCATTTTCTTCCCTTTTGATGTCCTGTAGCCACTCTGCGTGTTTATTGTGGACTACTGGGTTATTCCATATGCCTTCCCAGAGTCTCTTAGATGGTTCAGCTTCTGGGCTCTCTTGATGGTTATCTTCGCCTTTTAGTTGGCTGTATAGGCGTTTTTGATTTGTTTGGAAGAGTTTATTCTGCTGATATCCTTTATTTCTGTTTACATATCTCTGGATTTTATGAGCCTTAGCCTTTATTCTTTGTTTTAGATCTTCAATGATATTATTCAAGCCTTTCTCTTGTACTTTGTATACATCATTCAATTTTGCGCGTATTTTTTGGTTTCTCAATTTGTTTTCTGCCATATCTTTCAGCTTACTCAAGTCAGCCCTCATCTCTGTTATTTGTCCTTCCAATCTCCTTTTCCAGGGAGGCTGTCTTACATTTTGACTTCGCTCATTGGATTCCAGAGTTGGTATTCTTATCTCCATGAGCTCGACAACCATCCTTGCTCCGGCATATGCAAGGTTATTTACTTCCGTAATGTTCCTGGTCTGGACTAGTCTTAGCATTTCGTTGACTTCTTTCGTTTTCTCTTTCAATTTTTTCTGGTTGTAGGCTTTTAGGGCTGGTATTCTTATCCTTTCACCGTCGTTTTCCATCCACTGTCTTATTTTGTTGAGA
>NW_027170277.1:15000-17500 GCF_036898095.1 Palaemon carinicauda
ACTCGACGACATCCTGGCTGATTCCTCAAAATTTGTGCGCCTCACCAGAAACCCTATCGAAGAAATCAAGAAAGAGGCTAACAAAACCATCGAGGCTGTGAATGCAGCAACCAATGCCATGCACCTACCAGTTATTTCAGGGGATTTCTGGCCGGGCTACCTTTATGGCAATGTGAAAACCCACAAGCAGGGCAACCCCCTACGCCCCATTATAAGTCAATGCCCTACTCCGACTTACCAGCTTGCCAAACGACTGAATGCCATCCTGACGCCCTACATTCCAAATCGTTACTGTGTAGCTTCATCCACTGAATTCCTGGATAAAATTAAGGACTCTACGTGTGATGGAGTTATTGCATCGATGGATGTAGAGTCTTTATTCACAAACGTGCCTGTGGACGAAACCATAGACCTTATCGCAGATAGGGTCTATAGGGACGACTCTACACCATCTCTTAACATCCCTGAACCAGCCCTTCGGACCCTCCTAGCCATCTGTACGAAGAGGGCCCCCTTTACCACCCATCGAGGGCATACCTACTTACAGAAGGATGGTGTAGCGATGGGCTCACCCCTGGGAGTCCTATTCGCGAATTTTTACATGGGAATTGTAGAAGAGAGAGTGTTCTCCCGTGTAGAATGCCCCTTTTTGTACTTTAGGTACATAGACGATACCTTTGTGAAAGCGAGATCAAGTGATGAAATCGAGACTTTGAGGAAGATGTTTGAGGACCATAGTGTACTCCGTTTCACCCTCGAACACAGCCAAGATAATCGCCTCCCGTTCCTGGATGTCCTAGTCACCTCGACGGAGAATGGATTTCGGACCACAGTGTATACTAAACCCACAAACCTAGGCATGTGCTTGAATGGAGACAGTGAGTGCCCCACTCGATATAAGAGTTCTACCATCAAGGCTTATGTCAGGAGGGCCCTGTCGCACTGTTCCACCTGGTGCGACACACACAAGGAACTGGACCGAATATCCCAAGTACTTGTCAACAATGGATTCTCTAATAAGCACGTCCAAAAGGAAGTCAGGAAAGCAGTAGACAAGTGGTACGAACCCGACCCCGCCGAGAGAATCGACAGTAGCAATAACATCAAGCTATTTTATAAAGGACATATGCATCCGAATTACCTGCAAGACGAGAAGGCAATGAAAGAAATCATCAAGAATAATGTATCCCCTACTGAAAACACCCAGAAATTGGACTTCATCATATATTACCAAACGGCCAAGACGAAAAGCCTTATTATGAGGAATAACCCAGCGCCCCCAGAGCAGGATTTCTTAAAGAAGACGAATGTTGTCTATGCATATCAATGCCCTATCCGTGGTTGTCCCGGAAATTATATTGGCATGACAACTATGCGTCTTTCCAAGAGAATTTCTTGCCACGTACAGCAAGGGGCTATAAAGAATCATGCCCTACAAAGACATAACACCCCTATTTGTCGAGCTGATATTATCAGTAACACCAAGATTATTGATAGCGCCCCAGATGGTCGACGTCTACGCATCCTAGAAGCCCTACTGATACAGCGAGATAAACCCACCCTTAATACGACCCAAGAGATGTTTTTGTTACCATCAAGCCGTCGTATTGATACATCAAGAAACCCGAATTTTGACGCCGAAGTAGGAAATGATCTCAGCCACGTGGGACACTTTTCTGAGCGGGAGAGCAGCCTGGCTGGCTCAGAGCGCGCCTCAGCCAATCAAAACTCAGGTCCCCCGATGACGTCACAGACTGGTATTCCCGGCCGAGATCATCGTACATCAGGCACCATACCATATCAGCTCCGATCAACCAATGAAAACCAATGAAAATTCCAGCCCTTTCACTTGTAATCCTGATCCTGGGTATAAATACCACCCGACTGCAGCAACCACCTCACTCTCTACCTGATGAAGAGGAAGGACTTATCCTCGAAACGCGTCGTAGTTTTTTACTATTTTGTACTAAAAGTTTTACTTGTATTTTGTGAGAATATACTTGAAAAGTCTTCCCGATTTTGTCATTCACCCGACTGATGAATTTTTCAAGTCTGCTGGCTGATTGCAGTGCTCTAGAGAAGAGAATTATCCGGAAAATAGAAAAATTGGATAAGAAAATAAACTCTGCCGATGCAGATATTACTTTTAACTCAATAATAATAATAATAATAATAATAATAATAATAATAATAATAATAATAATAATAATAATAATAATAATAATAATAATGATAATAATAATAATAATAATAATAATAATAATAATAATAATAATAATAATAATAATAATAATAATAATAATAATAATAATAATAATAATAATAATAATAATAATAATAATAATAATAATAATAATAATAATAATAATAATAATAATAATAATAATAATAATAATAATAATAAAATATAATAATAATAATAATAATAATAATAATAATAATAATAATAATAATAATAATAATAATAATAATAATAATAATAATAATAATAAAATAATAA
>NW_027170278.1:0-25000 GCF_036898095.1 Palaemon carinicauda
GCTGTCGCTTTACTGGAAACTTCTATATTAGCTTAGTTAGCTTTTGGAATTAATTTGATTAATTTTGGTGACGAGAGAGTATGAACTCTCGTTCACTTTTCAATGGCCGACCCTTCCCTTAGACGGAAGTGTTGGTGTCTAAGAGAGTATAGACTCTCTTTCTTAATTTTGCTTAACAAAAGTTATAGATTTATTTTATATCTCTCCGCCTCTTATAGGCCTCTTCGATTAACTTCCTTTTATTATAAACTCATTAAAATTAATTTTTATATTTGTTTATAATTCGACCTTCCTAATAGTAGGCGGTCTTTTACCGAAGTTAATAAACTTTGAGCCCGTCATTTCGGTTTTACCTGTTAACATATTATGCTATTTCCGCCACAGAGTTTGAAAGATTTTCTTTGACAGTCTCGTACTGTTTTCAAAGCTGAACTAACGTTTTGTTTTGTCTCTGCAGTTGTTGACGTTCAGAACGTTCAACTTGCACTCTATCGTTACGATAGAGAAAGAATGTTCACGGTTTCACGTTGCAGTAAGAGTAACCGTGTCTAGCGTTTTGTTCATTCTTTCTTAACTTAATGGTTTTGATCCTAATAAAGGAACTTTTCAGTTTTTTTTTTTTTTTTTCCTTTAACAATAATATGTTTTAACGATATATATGATTGGGCTCTTCTCTCAGGTTCTAAGTCAAGAGAGAGAGAGATAGAGACGGAGGGAGAAAGAGGATAAACGTTTCATTCAAGCCTGCCAGGCGTACGAGTAACGTCGTTATCGTTTTTTGCTCTTCTCCCTAGTCTCTTTAGGGGAAGAAACTAAACGTTTCTAGAGTGATCTAGTGTTTAGTCTCTTTCCAACCACTGAATTATCTTTCATTAGATTTTTCTGTTACATTGTAATTCTGTTTTCGCAATTACTAACTTTGAGAAAGGATAGAATTGCGTATTTCAGGTACAAACCACTTAAAGTTTCGAGTTCAGTGAAATAAGTGCAAACAGAAATCAAAGTGATAAGTGATTAGTGCGTGAGGGTACTTTTGTGCGCGCCAGTCGTCCTCCCAGTCCGGGACCTCTTGCAAGCTCCCAAGCCCAGGGGAGAAGCAATGTCGAAGGGCATAAGGGTTCAGCAGGCCTTGATCGGCGCACAGAAGTATTCTCGGTGATTGTGGGCGTGTCTTACCGAGACCGTCACTCCCACCCGCAGACGATTGAGCCCTTATTTTGCTCGTCTGCAGAAGAGATTAGGGGAGAAAATAAAGGCAGAGTAACGCTGGTCTCAGGTCTCAAGACTTCTTAAACGTTAAGTCCAGACCTATGCCAGACGTACGAAGTTAAAGTTCACAACCCGAATGCAGTCATTGGGTTAGCTCTGACTCTCCTCAGTCATCAGTTGATTACACTCCGCCTAAGAGGAGTAAGGTTCTGCCACAACAGATCTCTGCTGTTAAGGCTTTACCTCAGCAGAACTTAGTGTCTGCCGACCCCAAGTTAACTCTACTGCAGTCCATACAGTCACAACTTTCGGTCTTGATGCGTGAGTGTCGGGCTGAGAGTGTTGCACCTCCTCCTCCGCCTACACTCCCTCCACCTGTTCTCGCTCCGCCTGTGCTCGCCCAGCCTGCACCTGCTCCGCCTGTGCTCGCCCAGCCTGCACCTGCTCCGCCTGGTCGCAGCACCATCTGCCAGGCGTACGATGTTGTGAACTCTTCTACAGTCCATGCAAGCACAGCTTTCGGACTTGATGAGTGAGTGTCGGGCTGAGAGTGTTGCTCCTCCGCCTCCGCCTACACTCCCTCCTCCTACACTCGCTCCGCCTGATCACAGTACCATCTGCCAGGCGTACGATGTTGTGGACTCTACTACAGTCCATGCAAGCACAGCTTTCGGACTTGATGAGTGAGTGTCGGGCTGAGAGTGTTGCTCCTCCGCCTCCGCCTACACTCCCTCCTCCTACACTCGCTCCGCCTGATCACAGTACCATCTGCCAGGCGTATGATGTTGTGGACTCTACTACAGTCCATGCAAGCACAGCTTTCGGACTTGATGCGTGAGTGTCGGGCTGAGAGTGTTGCTCCTCCGCCTCCGCCTACACTCCCTCCACCTACACTCGCTCCGCCTGATCGCAGTACCACCTGCCAGCAGTTCCACCTGCCAGGCGTACGATGTTGAGACACGTGCTGAGTTTGCTGTTCCCTGTGGTGTTCAGCCTCCGCCTTTCTTAAGGCAACCTTTACATTGGGATCAGGAGGATTATACCTCTCTTCCTCCGCCTCCACTTGCTACTCCACCAGTGATGCAACACTCGGTTGAGGTACAACAACCTCTCCCGTCCATGAGTCAGTTTCCTCAGCTCTTGCTGCAGCGAGCTCAACCCTCCATAAGGCAAGCACCACAACACCTTAGCCTTGCGCCTCAGGAGCCTCAGCTTGCGAGACATTTACCTTGTTCTGCGCAGCCTCTTCCTCATCGCGCTCCGCTCACACCTCAGGAACTGGAACTTGCTACTCCGCTTCCGCCAACCGCTCAGCAAGCGCAACCCTTGGGTTCAACCACTCATGCTAGGAGTCAGCCTCCTCCACCCATGCGCCTTCCTTCTGCTTGTCTTTTATTCAGCCTTTGCAGACTGAGCCTCAGGTGTTCCCTCATCGGAGTCTTGAAGAGGAAACCACACTATTGTTGTTCCAGCTCGTTCTGACTCTGCTGTTCAGCATACCATGGTTTAAACCCCATGCAAGCATGCATAAAGCACTCTAGCACTGGTCATGGAATTTCTGAGAAATGTTAAACGCCATGCACACGCTCTGCTTTCCTTTCAGCAGGCTCTGCTTACAGCAGGCTCTGCTTACTACATGCTCAGCATTCAGCATGCTCTGCATTCAGCATGCTCTGCATACAACATGCTCTGCATACAGCATGCTCTGCATTCAGCATGCTCTGCATACAACATGCTCTACATACAGCATGCTCTGCATACAGCATACTCTGCTTACATCATGCTCTGCATACCTTACCGCATGCTTCTCAACACATCTTGGGTTGTTGCCAACTCACTAGACTGTCAAGCAGTTTCATAACGTTGCCTTCTAGTCTGCTGCTTTGCACCAGTGAACTCTCACTCAGAGAACTTAGCTTTTCTAGGATAAGGTCCCTGTAGATGAGAAAGTTCTTTTCTCCCTCCTTCTGATATTCCCTTGAGGACTCTGTCATTTGGAGGGAGCCTTTAGCTGCATAACCTCTTATGGACTTTTATTTAAGCATAACATGCTTACAGGGAAGGTAATGGTTACACTTCAGCCGCTAATCCCGTCTGTTACCACACCTGCTCCCATAGACCTTGAGCTGTGTTGCATGACATGCAGTCCAAGCTTAGTCCTTGTTAGAGGATTTTTTGTTTACGGAGTCAATGTGTCACGGGGAAGACGTTCAACAACCAACAGAAGGGACTTGTTGTGACGCAGTGCGGCAACCTCAGCAACCCGTTAAGGAGTTGTCTGTACGACCCAGACAGTCTAGACAGATTCGGGTTGTCACTGTACTTCCTCGCTTGCCCATGATTGACAGTTTACAGACTGTGCAGCAGTATCATGATCTTGTGTCCGGCTCCGTCAGACGACTGGCTTTTAAGAGCTCCCTCAAGTCGTCGCTGTCTGGAGATTTTCAAATGGACTATGGATCTGACCAAGGAACTGGGCCTCCTGGTCAATTTTGAGGAGTCTCAGCTCGTTCCATCCCAGACCATTGTCTCCTTGGGTATGGATCTTCAGAGTCGAGCTTTTCGGACTTGTCCGTCGGCCCCAAGGATCTTCCAAGCCCTAGAATGCATCCAGAGCATGCTGAGAAGGAACCGATGCTTAGTCAGGCAGTGGATGAGTCTAACAGGGACACTTTCATCGCTGGCCCTGTTCATCGAGTTAGGGAGACTCCACCTCTGCCCCCTTCAGTATCATCTAGCTGCTCACTGGATAAAGGACATGACGCTAGAGACGGGCTCAGTTCCTGTTTCCGAAGAGATGAGGTCTACTCTAACGTGGTGGAAGAACAGCATTCTTCTCAAGGAAGGTCTACCTTTGGCTGTTCAGACCTCCGACCACCGTCTCTTCTCGGACGCATCGGACACGGGCTGGGGTGCGACACTGGACGGACAGGAATGCTCGGGAACATGGAATCAGGAGCAAAGGACACTTCACATCTATTGCAAGGAGTTGTTGGCAGTTCATTTGGCCTTGATAAACTTCAAGTCCTTCCAGCTTAACAAGGTGGTGGAGGTGAACTCCGACTACACCACAGCCTTGGCTTACATCTCCAAGCAGGGAGGGACTCATTCGAGGAAGTTGTTCGAGATCGCAAGGGACCTCCTCATTTGGTCAAAAGATCGAAAGCTCACGCTGGTAACGAGGCTCATTCAGGGCGATATGAATGTCATGGCAGATCGCCTCAGCCGGAAGGGTCAGGTCTTCCCCACAGAGTGGACCCTTCACAAGAATGTTTGCAGCAGACTTTGGGCCCTGTGGGGTCAGCCAACCATAGATCTATTCGCTACCTCGATGACCAAGAGGCTCCTCTTGTATTGTTCTCCGATTCCAGACCCAGCAGCAGTTCGCGTGGATGCCTTTCTGCTGGATTGGTCCCATCTCAACCTGTATGCATTCCCGCCGTTCAAGATTGTCAACAGGGTACTTCAGAAGTTCGCCTCTCACAAAGGGACACGGCTGACGTTGGTTGCTCCCCTCTGGCCCGCGAGAGAATGGTTCACTGAGGTACTGCAATGACTGGTCGACGTTCCCAGGACTCTTCCTCCTAGAGTGGACCTTCTGCGTCAACCTCACGTAAAGAAGGTACACCCAACCTCCACGCTCTTCGTCTGACTGCCTTCAGACTATCGAAAGACTCTCAAGAGCTAGAGGCTTTTCGAAGGAGGCAGCCAGAGCGATTGCCAGAGCAAGGACGACATCCACTCTCAGAGTCTATCAGTCTTAATGGGAAGTCTTCCGAAGCTGGTGCAAGGCCAATGCAGTTTTCCTCAACCAGTACCAATGTAACCCAGATTGCTGACTTCCTGTTACATCTAAGGAACGTAAGATCCCTATCAGCTCCTACGATCAAGGGTTACAGAAGTTTGTTGGCAGCGGTTTTCCGCCACAGAGGCTTGGATCTTTCCTCCAACAAAGATCTACAGGACCTCCTTAGGTCTTTTGAGACCTCAAAGGAACGTCGGTTGTCCACTCCAGGCTGGAATCTAGACGTGGTCCTAAGGTTCCTAATGTCATCAGGATTTGAACCGCTCCAATCAGCCTCTTTTAAGGACCTCACATTAAAAACTCTTTTCCTCGTGTGCTTAGCAACAGGTAAAAGAGTAAGTGAGATCCACGCCTTCAGCAGGAACATAGGTTTCACATCTGAAACGGCTACATGTTCCTTGCAGCTCGGTTTTTTGGCTAAAAACGAGCTTCCTTCCCGTCCTTGGCCTAAGTCGTTCGAGATCCCAAGCCTGTCCAACATGGTGGGGAACGAACTGGAGAGAGTACTTTGCCCAGTTAGAGCTCTTAAGTACTATCTAAGAAGGTCAAAACCATTACGAGGACAATCAGAAGCCTTATGGTGTGCTATCAAGAAGCCTTCTCTACCAATGTCTAAGAACTCAGTTTCTTACTACATCAGGCTTCTGATTAGAGAAGCAAATTCTCATCTGAAGGAAGAAGACCTTGCTTTGCTGAAGGTAAGGACACATGAAGTGAGAGCTGTGGCTACTTCAGTGGCCTTCAAACAGAACCGTTCTCTGCAGAGTGTTATGGATGCAACCTATTGGAGAAACAAGTCAGTGTTCGCATCATTCTATCTCAAAGATGTCCAGTCTCTTTACGAGTACTGCTACACCCTGGGTCCATTCGTAGCAACGAATGCAGTAGTAGGCGAGGGCTCAGCCACTATATTCCCATAATCCCATAACTTTTTAACCTTTCTCTTGAATACTTTTTATGGGTTGTACGGTCGGCTAAGAAGCCTTCCACATCCTTGTTGATTTGGCGGGTGGTCAATTCTTTCTTGAGAAGCGCCAAGGTTAAAGGTTGTGATGAGGTCCTTTAGTATGGGTTGCAGCCCTGTATACTTTAGCACCTTTGAGTTGATTCAGCCTCCTAAGAGGAACGCTGCGCTCAGTAAGGAAGACGATCTTATTAAAGGCAGAGTAACGGTTCAAGTCGACTTCCTTACCAGGTACTTATTATTTCATTGTTATTGTGGATAACTGATTATATGAAATATGGGATACTTAGCTATCCTTTAATCTTGTACACTGGTTTTCACCCACCCCCCTGGGTGTGAATCAGCTACATGATTATCGGGTAAGTTTAATATTGAAAAATGTTATTTTTATTAATAAAATAAATTTTTGAATATACTTACCCGATAATCATGATTTAATCGACCCTCCCTTCCTCCCCATAGAGAACCAGTGGACCGAGGAATAATTGAGGAGGTGTCAACAAGAAGTACTTGAGTACCTGGCCACAGGTGGCGCTGGTAAATACACCCCCTTCTAGTATTGTGATAGCTGGCGTATCCCTCCATAGAATTCTGTCGGGCAACGGAGTTGACAGCTACATGATTATCGGGTAAGTATATTCAAAAATTTATTTTATTAATAAAAATAACATGTTCTTGGAGTATTTTCACGACTTTGGTGAAGTATTTCTCTTTGATTTCGGCTGTCGCTTTACTGGAAACTTCTATATTAGCTTAGTTAGCTTTTGGAATTAATTTGATTAATTTTGGTGACGAGAGAGTATGAACTCTCGTTCACTTTTCAATGGCCGACCCTTCCCTTAGACGGAAGTGTTGGTGTCTAAGAGAGTATAGACTCTCTTTCTTAATTTTGCTTAACAAAAGTTATAGATTTATTTTATATCTCTCCGCCTCTTATAGGCCTCTTCGATTAACTTCCTTTTATTATAAACTCATTAAAATTAATTTTTATATTTGTTTATATTCGACCTTCCTAATAGTAGGCGGTCTTTTACCGAAGTTAATAAACTTTGAGCCCGTCATTTCGGTTTTACCTGTTAACATATTATGCTATTTCCGCCACAGAGTTTGAAAGATTTTCTTTGACAGTCTCGTACTGTTTTCAAAGCTGAACTAACGTTTTGTTTTGTCTCTGCAGTTGTTGACGTTCAGAACGTTCAACTTGCACTCTATCGTTACGATAGAGAAAGAATGTTCACGGTTTCACGTTGCAGTAAGAGTAACCGTGTCTAGCGTTTTGTTCATTCTTTCTTAACTTAATGGTTTTGATCCTAATAAAGGAACTTTTCAGTTTTTTTTTTTTTTTTCCTTTAACAATAATATGTTTTAACGATATATATGATTGGGCTCTTCTCTCAGGTTCTAAGTCAAGAGAGAGAGAGATAGAGACGGAGGGAGAAAGAGGATAAACGTTTCATTCAAGCCTGCCAGGCGTACGAGTAACGTCGTTATCGTTTTTTGCTCTTCTCCCTAGTCTCTTTAGGGGAAGAAACTAAACGTTTCTAGAGTGATCTAGTGTTTAGTCTCTTTCCAACCACTGAATTATCTTTCATTAGATTTTTCTGTTACATTGTAATTCTGTTTTCGCAATTACTAACTTTGAGAAAGGATAGAATTGCGTATTTCAGGTACAAACCACTTAAAGTTTCGAGTTCAGTGAAATAAGTGCAAACAGAAATCAAAGTGATAAGTGATTAGTGCGTGAGGGTACTTTTGTGCGCGCCAGTCGTCCTCCCAGTCCGGGACCTCTTGCAAGCTCCCAAGCCCAGGGGAGAAGCAATGTCGAAGGGCATAAGGGTTCAGCAGGCCTTGATCGGCGCACAGAAGTATTCTCGGTGATTGTGGGCGTGTCTTACCGAGACCGTCACTCCCACCCGCAGACGATTGAGCCCTTATTTTGCTCGTCTGCAGAAGAGATTAGGGGAGAAAATAAAGGCAGAGTAACGCTGGTCTCAGGTCTCAAGACTTCTTAAACGTTAAGTCCAGACCTATGCCAGACGTACGAAGTTAAAGTTCACAACCCGAATGCAGTCATTGGGTTAGCTCTGACTCTCCTCAGTCATCAGTTGATTACACTCCGCCTAAGAGGAGTAAGGTTCTGCCACAACAGATCTCTGCTGTTAAGGCTTTACCTCAGCAGAACTTAGTGTCTGCCGACCCCAAGTTAACTCTACTGCAGTCCATACAGTCACAACTTTCGGTCTTGATGCGTGAGTGTCGGGCTGAGAGTGTTGCACCTCCTCCTCCGCCTACACTCCCTCCACCTGTTCTCGCTCCGCCTGTGCTCGCCCAGCCTGCACCTGCTCCGCCTGTGCTCGCCCAGCCTGCACCTGCTCCGCCTGGTCGCAGCACCATCTGCCAGGCGTACGATGTTGTGAACTCTTCTACAGTCCATGCAAGCACAGCTTTCGGACTTGATGAGTGAGTGTCGGGCTGAGAGTGTTGCTCCTCCGCCTCCGCCTACACTCCCTCCTCCTACACTCGCTCCGCCTGATCACAGTACCATCTGCCAGGCGTACGATGTTGTGGACTCTACTACAGTCCATGCAAGCACAGCTTTCGGACTTGATGAGTGAGTGTCGGGCTGAGAGTGTTGCTCCTCCGCCTCCGCCTACACTCCCTCCTCCTACACTCGCTCCGCCTGATCACAGTACCATCTGCCAGGCGTATGATGTTGTGGACTCTACTACAGTCCATGCAAGCACAGCTTTCGGACTTGATGCGTGAGTGTCGGGCTGAGAGTGTTGCTCCTCCGCCTCCGCCTACACTCCCTCCACCTACACTCGCTCCGCCTGATCGCAGTACCACCTGCCAGCAGTTCCACCTGCCAGGCGTACGATGTTGAGACACGTGCTGAGTTTGCTGTTCCCTGTGGTGTTCAGCCTCCGCCTTTCTTAAGGCAACCTTTACATTGGGATCAGGAGGATTATACCTCTCTTCCTCCGCCTCCACTTGCTACTCCACCAGTGATGCAACACTCGGTTGAGGTACAACAACCTCTCCCGTCCATGAGTCAGTTTCCTCAGCTCTTGCTGCAGCGAGCTCAACCCTCCATAAGGCAAGCACCACAACACCTTAGCCTTGCGCCTCAGGAGCCTCAGCTTGCGAGACATTTACCTTGTTCTGCGCAGCCTCTTCCTCATCGCGCTCCGCTCACACCTCAGGAACTGGAACTTGCTACTCCGCTTCCGCCAACCGCTCAGCAAGCGCAACCCTTGGGTTCAACCACTCATGCTAGGAGTCAGCCTCCTCCACCCATGCGCCTTCCTTCTGCTTGTCTTTTATTCAGCCTTTGCAGACTGAGCCTCAGGTGTTCCCTCATCGGAGTCTTGAAGAGGAAACCACACTATTGTTGTTCCAGCTCGTTCTGACTCTGCTGTTCAGCATACCATGGTTTAAACCCCATGCAAGCATGCATAAAGCACTCTAGCACTGGTCATGGAATTTCTGAGAAATGTTAAACGCCATGCACACGCTCTGCTTTCCTTTCAGCAGGCTCTGCTTACAGCAGGCTCTGCTTACTACATGCTCAGCATTCAGCATGCTCTGCATTCAGCATGCTCTGCATACAACATGCTCTGCATACAGCATGCTCTGCATTCAGCATGCTCTGCATACAACATGCTCTACATACAGCATGCTCTGCATACAGCATACTCTGCTTACATCATGCTCTGCATACCTTACCGCATGCTTCTCAACACATCTTGGGTTGTTGCCAACTCACTAGACTGTCAAGCAGTTTCATAACGTTGCCTTCTAGTCTGCTGCTTTGCACCAGTGAACTCTCACTCAGAGAACTTAGCTTTTCTAGGATAAGGTCCCTGTAGATGAGAAAGTTCTTTTCTCCCTCCTTCTGATATTCCCTTGAGGACTCTGTCATTTGGAGGGAGCCTTTAGCTGCATAACCTCTTATGGACTTTTATTTAAGCATAACATGCTTACAGGGAAGGTAATGGTTACACTTCAGCCGCTAATCCCGTCTGTTACCACACCTGCTCCCATAGACCTTGAGCTGTGTTGCATGACATGCAGTCCAAGCTTAGTCCTTGTTAGAGGATTTTTTGTTTACGGAGTCAATGTGTCACGGGGAAGACGTTCAACAACCAACAGAAGGGACTTGTTGTGACGCAGTGCGGCAACCTCAGCAACCCGTTAAGGAGTTGTCTGTACGACCCAGACAGTCTAGACAGATTCGGGTTGTCACTGTACTTCCTCGCTTGCCCATGATTGACAGTTTACAGACTGTGCAGCAGTATCATGATCTTGTGTCCGGCTCCGTCAGACGACTGGCTTTTAAGAGCTCCCTCAAGTCGTCGCTGTCTGGAGATTTTCAAATGGACTATGGATCTGACCAAGGAACTGGGCCTCCTGGTCAATTTTGAGGAGTCTCAGCTCGTTCCATCCCAGACCATTGTCTCCTTGGGTATGGATCTTCAGAGTCGAGCTTTTCGGACTTGTCCGTCGGCCCCAAGGATCTTCCAAGCCCTAGAATGCATCCAGAGCATGCTGAGAAGGAACCGATGCTTAGTCAGGCAGTGGATGAGTCTAACAGGGACACTTTCATCGCTGGCCCTGTTCATCGAGTTAGGGAGACTCCACCTCCGCCCCCTTCAGTATCATCTAGCTGCTCACTGGATAAAGGACATGACGCTAGAGACGGGCTCAGTTCCTGTTTCCGAAGAGATGAGGTCTACTCTAACGTGGTGGAAGAACAGCATTCTTCTCAAGGAAGGTCTACCTTTGGCTGTTCAGACCTCCGACCACCGTCTCTTCTCGGACGCATCGGACACGGGCTGGGGTGCGACACTGGACGGACAGGAATGCTCGGGAACATGGAATCAGGAGCAAAGGACACTTCACATCTATTGCAAGGAGTTGTTGGCAGTTCATTTGGCCTTGATAAACTTCAAGTCCTTCCAGCTTAACAAGGTGGTGGAGGTGAACTCCGACTACACCACAGCCTTGGCTTACATCTCCAAGCAGGGAGGGACTCATTCGAGGAAGTTGTTTGAGATCGCAAGGGACCTCCTCATTTGGTCAAAAGATCGAAAGCTCACGCTGGTAACGAGGCTCATTCAGGGCGATATGAATGTCATGGCAGATCGCCTCAGCCGGAAGGGTCAGGTCTTCCCCACAGAGTGGACCCTTCACAAGAATGTTTGCAGCAGACTTTGGGCCCTGTGGGGTCAGCCAACCATAGATCTATTCGCTACCTCGATGACCAAGAGGCTCCTCTTGTATTGTTCTCCGATTCCAGACCCAGCAGCAGTTCGCGTGGATGCCTTTCTGCTGGATTGGTCCCATCTCAACCTGTATGCATTCCCGCCGTTCAAGATTGTCAACAGGGTACTTCAGAAGTTCGCCTCTCACAAAGGGACACGGCTGACGTTGGTTGCTCCCCTCTGGCCCGCGAGAGAATGGTTCACTGAGGTACTGCAATGACTGGTCGACGTTCCCAGGACTCTTCCTCCTAGAGTGGACCTTCTGCGTCAACCTCACGTAAAGAAGGTACACCCAACCTCCACGCTCTTCGTCTGACTGCCTTCAGACTATCGAAAGACTCTCAAGAGCTAGAGGCTTTTCGAAGGAGGCAGCCAGAGCGATTGCCAGAGCAAGGACGACATCCACTCTCAGAGTCTATCAGTCTTAATGGGAAGTCTTCCGAAGCTGGTGCAAGGCCAATGCAGTTTTCCTCAACCAGTACCAATGTAACCCAGATTGCTGACTTCCTGTTACATCTAAGGAACGTAAGATCCCTATCAGCTCCTACGATCAAGGGTTACAGAAGTTTGTTGGCAGCGGTTTTCCGCCACAGAGGCTTGGATCTTTCCTCCAACAAAGATCTACAGGACCTCCTTAGGTCTTTTGAGACCTCAAAGGAACGTCGGTTGTCCACTCCAGGCTGGAATCTAGACGTGGTCCTAAGGTTCCTAATGTCATCAGGATTTGAACCGCTCCAATCAGCCTCTTTTAAGGACCTCACATTAAAAACTCTTTTCCTCGTGTGCTTAGCAACAGGTAAAAGAGTAAGTGAGATCCACGCCTTCAGCAGGAACATAGGTTTCACATCTGAAACGGCTACATGTTCCTTGCAGCTCGGTTTTTTGGCTAAAAACGAGCTTCCTTCCCGTCCTTGGCCTAAGTCGTTCGAGATCCCAAGCCTGTCCAACATGGTGGGGAACGAACTGGAGAGAGTACTTTGCCCAGTTAGAGCTCTTAAGTACTATCTAAGAAGGTCAAAACCATTACGAGGACAATCAGAAGCCTTATGGTGTGCTATCAAGAAGCCTTCTCTACCAATGTCTAAGAACTCAGTTTCTTACTACATCAGGCTTCTGATTAGAGAAGCAAATTCTCATCTGAAGGAAGAAGACCTTGCTTTGCTGAAGGTAAGGACACATGAAGTGAGAGCTGTGGCTACTTCAGTGGCCTTCAAACAGAACCGTTCTCTGCAGAGTGTTATGGATGCAACCTATTGGAGAAACAAGTCAGTGTTCGCATCATTCTATCTCAAAGATGTCCAGTCTCTTTACGAGTACTGCTACACCCTGGGTCCATTCGTAGCAACGAATGCAGTAGTAGGCGAGGGCTCAGCCACTATATTCCCATAATCCCATAACTTTTTAACCTTTCTCTTGAATACTTTTTATGGGTTGTACGGTCGGCTAAGAAGCCTTCCACATCCTTGTTGATTTGGCGGGTGGTCAATTCTTTCTTGAGAAGCGCCAAGGTTAAAGGTTGTGATGAGGTCCTTTAGTATGGGTTGCAGCCCTGTATACTTTAGCACCTTTGAGTTGATTCAGCCTCCCAAGAGGAACGCTGCGCTCAGTAAGGAAGACGATCTTATTAAAGGCAGAGTAACGGTTCAAGTCGACTTCCTTACCAGGTACTTATTATTTCATTGTTATTGTGGATAACTGATTATATGAAATATGGGATACTTAGCTATCCTTTAATCTTGTACACTGGTTTTCACCCACCCCCCTGGGTGTGAATCAGCTACATGATTATCGGGTAAGTTTAATATTGAAAAATGTTATTTTTATTAATAAAATAAATTTTTGAATATACTTACCCGATAATCATGATTTAATCGACCCTCCCTTCCTCCCCATAGAGAACCAGTGGACCGAGGAATAATTGAGGAGGTGTCAACAAGAAGTACTTGAGTACCTGGCCACAGGTGGCGCTGGTAAATACACCCCCTTCTAGTATTGTGATAGCTGGCGTATCCCTCCATAGAATTCTGTCGGGCAACGGAGTTGACAGCTACATGATTATCGGGTAAGTATATTCAAAAATTTATTTTATTAATAAAAATAACATTTTATAATATTTAAAACAAGTATGGATGTTTTTCAACTTGAGGTAAAATGTATTAAGCCCTGAGACCTTTATAGAAGAATATTCATTAGTAAGAATTATTTTCTCATGCCAGTCTTCTATTAAATGTAAAATTTCAGTTATTGTGTAATATGAGTGTCTCTTTCACTGGGGAATTTTCCTTTGCGCTGAATGAATAACACTTCTTGAACAGATGTTTTATGCCTCAATCAACAGTATCAAATCTATATATAAATTTTGTTTAAATTGAATAAGTTAATTTTATTTATTTCCATCCTAAATTAATGTAAATTTTAAGCATTTTCTCTTTTTTTATTTTTCCAAACTTCACCTGATGTTCACATATACTTCACCAAAATCTTGTTTGCTTCCTTGCATTGATGCTTACCCCAAAAGCTGAAAAATTTCCCTGTTTTCTTTCCTTTTAATAGACTTAATAGCTTCCTGGCTAGTACAGTGGTAACGAGTTTACCTAGCATTCGCTTGGCGGCAGATGGATCCCCGCCCGGGACCGCGAGTTTAAGCTGTTTACTGTAGAGGACACTGCTGTGGTTGGGCACCACAGTTTGGGGGGTAGGGCTCTTCTGCCTGACGTTCTGGTGAGCATCTATTCTGATGAACCTGGAACTCAAACCAGACACCTTTTAACCTTCAAGTGTCTAGTATAGTATTGAGACAATTAGACGGCGTGGGTTGGCCCACTGTCTTCTCTATCAGTCTGTGTCAATCTAAAGCTACTACTGACATATTCTGTAGATGTTTTTTTTCTTGTTATTCGCAATTGTCACATGATTTGCAGTCCATTCAAATCTCATGATTGTCATATAATATTGTTTACTCCAATGCAGAGGAAAATAGATGTTTAAAAAACTCTTTGACTGTTCTTATGCAGAGCTTATTGTTTGTTCTGGGAATATTATATCTTTTATACAGGATTTGTCAGCCATTCTCAGAGCATCTATCTGTTTGTATAAGATGATCAAGTCCTGAATGCATTAATTTTTGGAACTGAAGAATCTGAACATAAGGAAAGGTCAGAGATGTCGATTGATAGACATGTTTGTAACTTGGTGAGAAAGAAAATACCATCTATTTCTCTAGCTCAACTTCCTCAAGTTAGGGCAGTGGATGGAATTTTTCAGTAATAGTGAAATATAGATATGTGATGCACCTATTTGCCAAGATTTATTTTGTAAAATCAATTCTATCTACCATGGCATATTCCCCAATTTTGTGAGGTAGCCTGGCAGGGGACTTAGCTGAGTTTGGTTGGTATTTTTAAGGTGCTACAGCCCACCCTTCCCTGTTTTCCACCACAAATGTAGCTTCATATGCTGACTCCCGTACTGCCGCTGCCTCAACGCGCACCAGGGTGACCCGAGATGGCAGTGGTGCCTATCGGAACTGTGGCACAATCGGTCGCCATTCATTTATAGTAAAGAAATATTCCCCTCTTAATTTGAACCTATAGAAAGAATCTCCTTTCAAACATTGACACACTTTATTTCGTTCTTAGCATTAGCTTAAAGAGTAGGTTAGTTTTACGTTGCCTCAGTCCCCGTGGTCTTCAATATAAGGGTATCATGATTCCACTGCTACTGGGTTTCAGAGCCAAAATTGTTCTCGAGTAATGTTACCCTTTTCATATCTTCGTACTCCTGTGTCCTGAGATGCAATCAAAGGGAGGGATGGGATATTTTCAGTTAACCTATCTGATGCTTATTCTCGTGTTCCACTTCACTAAGGTTCATGTAAATACCTCAAGTTTCTATGGTTTCTTAAGACAAAAGTTATTATTCTTAATTGATAAACTTTGTGGTAAAGTTGTCCCTTTAGTTTATTGGTAAATTATGTAATGTTAAAGTAGCGTAAACTATTTTTTATTCTGTTTTGCAAGAAATGCTTTTTATGTTATAGATGTATTTAATGCAAAGGTCCTGGAGTTGATAAAACGCTTTGTATATTTTGTTGGGATGTCTCTGTAAGGCCTAAACTGAGTGATCATGGTCCTCTGCATTCTGCTTTGACTACCAATCTTTGTTGTCTAATTCTTGTAATAAATTTCCGTACAACGGATTGCCAATAATTGGGAACATGTACATTTATATATAGCTAAGCTAGAACTCTAGTTGTAAAAGCAGGATGCTATAGGTTCAAGGGCTCCAACAAGGGAAATATCCCAGTGAGGAAAGGAAATAAGGAAACAAAATAGTATGGTGGGGTGTACCCTCACGCAAGAGAAGTCTAACCCAAGACAATGGTACAGAGGCTATAGCACTACCCAAGACTAGAGAACAATACAGTAGTTTAATTTTAGAGTTTCTCCTGAAGAGCTGCAGAGCTGCTTACCATAGCTAAAGAGTCTCTTCTACCCTTACCAAGTGGTAAGTAGCTACTGAACAATTACAGTGTAGTAGTTTGGTTATCTTAGTGTTGTCAGGTGTATGAGGAAAGAGGAAAATGTGTAAGAATAGTCCAGACTATTCGGTGTTTGCATAGGTAATGGAAAATGAGTAGTACCCAGAAAGGAATCCAATGTAACACTATCTGGCCAGTCAAAGGACCCAATAACTCTCCAACGGTAGTTTCTCAGCGGGTGGCTGGTGCCTGGGCCCGCCTACTACCTACAGGTACGCAATTCTTCTTGTGCAAATGAAGCCTAGAGGAAGTTGCAAAAAGGGACCATAAAATTTTCTGGTGTTACATTGCCATCCTTCTGTAGTGCCAGTCAAGGCTTGCATTTGTTAGCATGGCTATTTAATTGAAACTATGTCATCTTACATAGAGTAAAGGATAGCAGTTTTCCACTTCATTGGGCCTTTTCTAATATTGTACATATTGAAAACAACCCTGCCTGGCAATATGCTGGACTGGGGTTTGAGACCCGCTCAACCTCGATAGTTTTTTGTAGAATCTACAACCTCGCCACACTTGTGAGCTAAGGATAGATGCTTTGAGGGGAGGCTATAGGTCTACCTGCTGAGTTATCAGCAGCCATTGTCTGCCCCTCCCCTGACCTTTGGGTAGAGAGGGGGCTTGGACACTGATCATATTTATATAAGGTCAGTCTCCAAGGCATTGTCACTGTCCCTTGCTTCTTCCATTCATGAGTAACCTTTAAAGAACAGTATCCTTCGAACCATCGCTCAATGCTGGTGTCTGCAAAATTTTCTGCTATGATTCACACAACCTTAGGTATAACGGTAAGTGGATTCATCATCAGATAGTATTCTCTTTTTCAATGCAAAGTACAGCTGTCAACCTTGCTAAGTTATTTACATTTTTAATACAGGTATTTGAAAATGTTTACTGATATTCGTGAGGAGTTTGAAATTCTAAGTCTTTAGGGGGTATGTTTAATGTCCAGTACTTTACCTCTGCTCTTAGATCAGCTTCTCCATGCCAATGGATGTCATTTGTTATTGGCATTCATTTTGAATGTCAAGAAAATACCAAAGTTAGGAGAGTGTGCAATGCCCATGTTGCGACCCATCTCAGAATCTGTACCGTGTTGGAATATTCTCACTTGGCGCTGCGCAATGTGAAGATTCCCAGATCGCGCGACTGAGTTGGAATCGTATTTTGGTTGCTGTGGAGTGAAACAGATTCACGTAAATACGCCAACTGACTCGTTTACCTTATATGGCAATAGGTGTGTTAACAGTATTTAGTTCTATGGGGTGATCTCCTCGTTGTATATGCAGTGATCAGGCCATTATGTAAAGTCAGGTCATTATGTGTGGTTAATTTGTTTCCAAGGCGTGTTAGTTATTGTAGTGGTTAATTGCAATTACCATTTGGTTTGATGGATGTGTTAGGTAGTGGCATTAAGGGGGTGTTGCAGGGGCTAGGCCTAGGTAGGGGTACAGTGCTTCTAGGTTAGGTTAGGTGGGTGTATTAGGTTCGGTAGTGCCCTGAAAATCACTGTGGCCTTAAGGGGGGGTCCCTGGTTAAGTAAAATTTGGAAATCAAATCGATTGAAATTCCATATAAAATCAGATTATATATCAGTTTAGAGAGATCTATATTACTGTATGGACATGAGTCATAGTATGACAATGAAACAATCTCCCATAGATTTAGTAGATTTGAGAACAAAGCCCTCAGAAGGATATTGTGAGTTAAATGGCAGGACTGGATTAGGAATGAAACTATAAGAGAGATTACTCGAGTGCCCTTATGTGGAAGAGATCATGATGTGGGGTAGATGGAGATGGTTTGGGCATGCTCTTCGCACTCCCCAGGATTATTAGTTCACCAAAGGTTCAGCTGGGCTCCACAAGGGACCCAGGCCTAATTGGCTGACGACTATGAAGCACGAAATATGAGATGATGAAAGGAGAAGCATTGAAAGCTCAAGATAGAGACGACTGGCGAAATCTATCTGGGGCCCTTTGCGTCAATAGACGTAGGAGGAGATGATGATGTTGATGATTTTAATGCAGTTTGAGGTTCATCTTATATTTGTCAGCGTTTATCATTAGCAAATGCTATATTCACAATTATAGGAATAGGTAAATCTATATTTCAGTGACATTTGTTATATTGGCATCATGTGTATTATGCAACTCTTCTAGAAGAACATTCTAAAATAAAACCATTGTTCTCTAGTCTTGGGTAGTGTCATAGCCTCTGTACCATGGTCTTCTTCCACTGGCTTGGGTTAGAGTTCTCTTGTTTGAGGGTACACTCAGGCACATTATTTGTTTTCTTATTTCCTTTCCTCACTGGGATATTTTCCCTGTTGGAGCCCTTGGGCTTATAGTATATGGCTTTTCCAACTAGGGCTGTAGCTTAGCTAGTAAAAAAGATATTCAAATAGCAGTCTATTTACAGAAGTATACAGTAGACCTACACCAAAACGCTCAACTATTAGATCTCTAAATTAATTTAAACATGACATAAGCAGCTGCTTTTAATGTAAAATATTGTGTATTTCCAATTCCATTTGGTATTCAATAAAATGCATCAGACACTTTCAACCAAACTTTACTTAAGGCCTTCATTTCAAAACTCCTCCATTCACCCAGTGTGAACTTGGCAACAAATACATCACAAAGGATATAGTTACATCGTTTAACTGCTTCTTTAATCCGTCAAAACTATTATAAGGGTATTTAAATAACATCTCCCTTCATTTAAAAGATAAATATTTGTAAAGATAGTTAAACAAACATAGGCTAATACTGGTTTACATGAAGTCTATAGGCTAACTATAAATGGAGTCTTTGTACATTAGCGGCCAGTTCCTCCCACGTGTATAAGAGTAGATACCAGCTAACCTAAACTTCCTACACCCTAACCTAACCTACATGCCATGTCCTTACTTGCCTAATAGGGGTTACCCCCCCCCCCCGCCCTGTGATCCCCTTATACTGCTGTATTCTTAGCCATCATCCTACATACAGGTGGCCGCTATCATACATACACCCCCTATAAATCCTAGATTTTAGTTTGTGGTGATAGTTTTACTATTCTTAAGTGAATCTTACTAATTTTGTACCATAAAACTATATAAGTTATGGGAGATAATATTCCTAAGGGCATTAACTCATAAATTTGCTAAGATAACTTTATAACAAAAAGAAAAATAAAGTTTTTTCGTGGTGGTTAAATATATTCTAGTTACCCTTAAATAACGTTTTCTCTAAATTAAAAACCGTACCGTTTTCTTTTTTAAGCCCACCGATTTAGGGGTAACTTACTTATAAATTTTACTCGTATACTGTATATCAATTAAATATTATATTAAATTCATGCAAATATCTTCTGGACTCCTATTATAATTCAATTAATCTATTGGAAGAATATTTGGTAAATTTTTAGTTTCAGCCAAATTTGGAAAAATGCAATAAAAATATATTTGTTGCATCAGAAATAGTGTGGTTTCAATGAATTTAACGTTTATTTTGACTGCAAACCAACCGATTTAGAGATTTACTATGTATACCCTAGTTCATCCCACCAATTATGGGGGACACCCTTTGGGAACCGGGGTTTTGGGTGGGGGAAGGGGGGGGGAGGGTGTTGGGGCATTGAATGATATTTGCAATAAATGAATAATTAATGTCCCAGCACCCCTCCCCCATACCCCTAACTAGGCCTACCGGGGGGAGGGGGGTAGGGCCCCCCAGCGACCCCCCCTTAAAGCCACAGTAATTTTCAGGGCACCACAGAACCTAACAAACCCACCTAACCTAACCTAGGGGCCCTGTACCCCTACCGGGGGGGGCTTCGCCCCCCCCTGCGACCCCCCCTTATGGCCACAGTAATTTTCAAGGCACCACAGAACCTAACAAACCCACCTAACCTAACCTAGGGGCCCTGTACCCATACCGGGGGGGGGCTTCACCCCCCTGCGACCCCCCCTTAAGGCCACAGTAATTTTCAGGGCACCACAGAACCTAACAAACCCACCTAACCTAACCTAGGGGCCCTGTACCCCTACCGGGGGGGGCTTCGGCCCCCCTGCGACCCCCCCTTAAGGCCACAGTAATTTTCAGGGCACCACAGAACCTAACAAACCCACCTAACCTAACCTAGGGGCCCTGTACCCCTACCGGGGGGGGCTTCGCCCCCCCTGTGACCCCCCCTTATGGCCACAGTAATTTTCAAGGCACCACAGAACCTAACAAACCCACCTAACCTAACCTAGGGGCCCTGTACCCCTACCGGGGGGGGGCTTCGCCCCCCCTGCGACCCCCCCTTAAGGCCACAGTAATTTTCAGGGCACCACAGAACCTAACAAACCCACCTAACCTAACCTAGGGGCCCTGTTAAATCACTTCTTACCTTAAATGGAAGATGACGATGAAGATGTGGAAGGTTGTGGTTGACCCTCCTTTACAGATTTGGTACAATACCACACATGTCTATCCTCACGAAAATGTAAAGCCGAATCACATTTACCACACTGGACACTTAAAGGTAATACGGAATGCTCCCTTGGAAAACGATTCACTACTTCAGGAGTTCCATTATAATTCCCATGAAATCGGCCGATCACATCAAAATAGGAATAACGACATATTTCACACAACCGTACCGGAGGATCCATGACAGTCAAGTGACGTGTGATGAAAATATAGAAACCGGAACTTTTGAAAACCGAAAACAAACGACAATCACGGGTTTCTCCCATAATGAAATAGGGAAAAAAACAAAATACTATCGTTTACAATGTTATATTGCACGAAAAACAGATCCTTGAAACAAGATTGAGAGACCAATGAATCGTCCAATAATAACCCTTGAAAAGAACCCAGTAGTATTTAGATTGGAGGAGCGACATTAGTGGGAGGAGCAAATGCGCATTCAAGCAAATATTGTCACATTGCGCAATGGGAAGGAGCCAAGTAAGATGAAAACAGATATACAAACGAACAAGAGCTACCTTGCGTGCCCATGGAAAGATATACACTAAACTTAGAAAAAGTCAAGACCTTCAATTCCTGAAATATTTTTTTTCTCTGTAAGTATGCATTAGCGACAATAATGTATTGAGAAGAAGTGTTTTGTTATCACGTGCTTTACTAGGAAAATATATTAATATAATACATTTCCCAATTTGGTTGAATCCAAAACTTTACCGAATATTTTAGATATATTCTAAGCAATATACATTAATTTTAGCTAATGAAAAAGCTATAGAAAGCAGGCTATGGTGGAGGTTTCTGATTGGATAAAGCAATTCTTTGACCAGGGGGACAACTTGTTGAGAATTTGTCCCTAAATATGGGAATTTTTAGAGGTTTTTGGGGACATATCAAGTGTGTGAATTCCCATACGTCTGGTAATTGTAAAACACTACCTAAATACTCTTGAGTAATTCAGTCTTCAATAAGGTATATAATGAATTGAGAATGACTTAATTACGTTTTATTGTTTTCATGTGGTATGAAATTCATTACAATTATAATTTGATTAATATATCTTTCAGAGCACAAACTGTAATCAGAACACGAGTTCAAGATTAAAAAAATGATATTTTACTGTTTGCGGTTGCACAAATACCATAATTAAAAGTAAATACAGAATATATAATCATCGAAGATACAGGAGTACATAGTACAGTATTTAGTAGGCTACAAATTTGTGTTGAAAAATGCCTGAAGAAATTACTTCTGGTCTAGGGAACTTTTAGGGTCTAGGGAAGTCCCTGAGTGTGTAGACTGTAGAAAAAGGTTCATTTCTGTCTCAGAGACACACACAGAAGGAAGGAAGTGTCTCGTGTCTTTTGACTTGTGATTCTGTGAAGAATGAAGGCTTTAAGGGGTAAGAAGGGACAAATTTTACAAGATATTGTTTTTTTATTATGTTCTAAATGTTGTTGTATTACTTAAAATACTGGAGATTCTAATATATTATGTGTGTTGTAGGTTTCCATGATTGATAGCAAACCATCGAATTTCTGGAAGGGTCTTTTTATAATGAAGAACCTTTATGAAAAGACATTTCCCAAAATGCTCTTTTTAGCGTGTGGTGGTGATCCAATAGTCAGTGAAAATGTGAAAAGTTATTAGATGAGTTTTTGTCTAGATGTGACTTTTAACTTTTCGATTAACAATAGGACGGTTGTTCAACTAGCTTTGTAGTATGAGTTCCAGGTAGGCACACTGTAATCACCTATAATTGTAGTTGTTACTGTAAGAATGAATGGGGATATTAACAATGCCTATAGCCGTAGGACTAGATTTTAGATTCCAAATCAAATGTTCATATCTATTTTCTATGGATTTTTTGTTCCCATGGTTGAAATAGAGGGTAGTAGCCTTTTAATATATGCTCTCAATGATTTATTTGATAAAATACAGAACTGTTTTAATCACATTGATTTAATCTGGTAAGAAATTTGACGAGCTTTTTTCACATTTTTAAAGTTGTGAATGTAATGGTGTAAACTATAGTGAAAATTATGTAATTTGGGCAAATTATTTGCATGACAAAAGTGTAAGGAGAAAAAGCGAGTTTAAGGTGATGTTAGAAAATTATTTGTTAATTAACTAAAATACATTTTATTGGACAACTCGACAGTCACACATTCATTTTGTATTTTACTAATATAGAAAAATAAATGCTTTGATATAATTCTGTATGCATATACTGTATGAATACACATATATCATTCATTTGAATGCAAATACATACAATCTTTATGACAAATATATAGCCTACAATTATTTTGCTTTAAAGAACAACCATTGTCTCATTTCCATTAGTTTGAAAGTCTTTGGCCAGCCACGCCCACCAATTAGGCTCTCTCTCTCTCTCTCTCTCTCTCTCTCTCTCTCTCTCTCTCTCTCTCTCTCTCTCCTCTCTCTCTCCTCTCTCTCTCTCTCTCTCAGTGTAGGCGTATCTTATTCCCAATTATCAAGTTCTGTTAACCTTGATTTAGTTGATCATTTCTAGGTTTTTTGTTTTTAAATCTATACTTTTAAGGGCTGCTTTTCTGGCCCTATACAGCAGGGGAACCCTACTCTCTACAGGACCTCCACAGTCATTTTATCATGTTTGTTCGAAACCATATTGATCGTTTATTGTCAAATCCACACTATCGAAGCCTTAATATCTTCAGTGGTTCTGATGTCTAGTGGGAGCTTATTTATTGTATAGTCCCGGGGCCGCATATTTAAAGGCTCCAGAGCCTATAGTAGACATATATCTAGGTTCCAATAATTTGAAACTGTAACTATTCTCGTGTCAGGACGATTTTTTTGGCTACACAGCATGTAGCAATTCTCTTAGATATTTTGGACGTCCGGTTCTGATAACTTGGTGGGTTAGTTTGCATATTTTAAACTAAATTCTCGCTTTAATAGGGAGCCAGTTTAAATCAATTAACATAGGAGTGATCCTTCCTCAAGGTGGGACACCTTTTATCAGTCTTGTTCCTCTGTTTATTATGTTTTGTAATTTCTAAAGTTGTACTTTTGGTATTCCCCTAGACCTGACTGTAGTTGTAGGTTACTTGTTGTTACATATAATGATGGATATTATATTCTAAATCAGCGGTTCCCAAACTTTTTTTCTGCCATTTCCCGCCTGCACCCAGTTCAACCCTCCAGATTTACCCCTTCATGTGTATGAGGGAAAAGAGTAGTTAAAACACACTTGAGACTATTTACTGATTTGTTTTTCTAATGTACAAATATACTGATAAACATATAATTAGAGTAAATTGGATAGAGAGCAGCCCTCATGCCCACTCTCCTGCCTCAGAAATGGGCATGACACTCCAATTCTCCCCTTAAATATTGTACCAACCGTGTGTCACACAATTGTACATAATTCCTTTTGCATATATTATGCTTGTATCTGCGCTCTTCCCTTGCACTAAACGAACATGAAAATTCATGTCTGCTGTTTCCTCTGTAACATTGTCTGTCTTGTTAACTTGTTATGTCCTGTTGCCTTGAGGTTTTGTATATAAAGGAGAGTGTTCTATAACAATATAACTCAGTTGATTGCATCCTGTCTTTGAGTTCACAACCCTTCTCTCGGCTCGTCACAATATCATGTCAGTGAGAACTGATATGATCATATTTCAATTGAATGGCTAACAACAAATTGCCCCACGTACTTTAGTTAGTTGGTAGTGTAATTAATTCCCCCCTGGAATCTTCAATTTTCCCCCCAGGGGGAAATTTCCCCCAGTTTGGGAACCACTGTTCTAGAAATTAAATAGGCCTATCAGATTTTTACCTCAGGAGTTTTGAAACTTTTTAAGTGAATTATATCTTGAATGGTGAAAAATATGATTCTTGGCTAAAGCGTAATTTCAAAGTGAGGAGGAGTACTGTAGTCATTATATTGGAATTCCAAGCGATGTACTTTCATGTAGAAATTGTTGTAAACTTCTTAATTTATCAGCGTGAATGTGTTTACAATTGTCAGCAGAATGCTGATGCAAACTGGAATATGTAATATTTTTTAAATGCTTTTACCGAATGCAAACAAAATGAGAGAGAGAGAGAGAGAGAGAGAGAGAGAGAGAGAGAGAGAGGAGAGAGAGAGAGAGAGAGAGAGGAGAGAGAGAGAGAGGTGGTTAAGGTGTCAATACAACCTTAACAAACCTATCATTAACTGGTATTTAACGACTTCATTCTAACCAAAAGGTTTTCTGGATAGGTTAAGTTATTAACATTACATTAACCTTGATTAGTTTTCCTCAAAATCCGACTCAAAAACCTTTTTTTCTAATAAAAGACTCAAACCTCGAAAATATCAGGGGAAAGTAACTGAATCATATGATTTATTTAAAGACTTCTTGATGGGATAATAAAAGATTGCTTAATAAATATATTGCTTAAATACATTCCAATGATGTCGAATCTATGATATACGAGGAACAAGTAAACTTAACATACTCATGTGGGTTTAAAGACCTACTAAAATTATTTGGATTTGCTGGTAAAGAATATATATGACAAAACTTGTTTCGGTGGAAAGATTTGCAGTGAGAAAACACGTAAAAAGAGTTAAGAGTAGTTTGTTACAAACTGAAATGCCTGGAGGGAACACTCAATTATAAAGGTGCCTTTGGTCCGATGTCAAAAAACTAGAGGAGTTTCAAACACCTACTAACGTAACAAGTCTTTAGAAATAGTTGAACAAAAATGAATGTAAAACCGTTTGAG